>NC_134526.1:32916262-33118972 GCF_027942865.1 Odontesthes bonariensis
TGGATCAGGGGTTCACTTAGTTTCTCTCACACTGCTGCTACCAGCTGCTGGATCAGGGGTTCACTTAGTTTCTCTCACACTGCTGCTACCAGCTGCTGGATCAAGGGTTCACTTAGTTTCTCACACACTGCTGCTACCAGCTGCTGGATCAGGGGTTCACTTAGTTTCTCACTGCTGCTACCAGCTGCTGGATCAGGGGTTCACTTAGTTTCTCACTCACTGCTGCTACCAGCTGCTGGATCAGGGGTTCACTTAGTTTCTCACACACTGCTGCTACCAGCTGCTGGATCAGGGGTTCACTTAGTTTCTCACACACTGCTGCTACCAGCTGCTGGATCAGGGGTTCACTTAGTTTCTCACACACTGCTGCTACCAGCTGCTGGATCAGGGGTTCACTTAGTTTCTCACTCACTGCTGCTACCAGCTGCTGGATCAGGGGTTCACTTAGTTTCTCACTCACTGCTGCTACCAGCTGCGGGATCAGGGGTTCACTTAGTTTCTCACTCACTGCTGCTACCAGCTGCTGGATCAGGGATTCACTTAGTTTCTCACACACTGCTGCTACCAGCTCCTGGATCAGGGGTTCACTTAGTTTCTCACACCCTGCTGCTACCAGCTGCTGGATCAGGGGTTCACTTAGTTTCTCACTGCTGCTACCAGCTGGTGGATCAGGGGTTCACTTAGTTTCTCACACCCTGCTGCTACCAGCTGCTGGATCAGGGGTTCACTTAGTTTCTCACTGCTGCTACCAGCTGCTGGATCAGGGGTTCACTTAGTTTCTCACACACTGCTGCTACCAGCTGCTGGATCAGGGGTTCACTTAGTTTCTCACACACTGCTGCTACCAGCTGCTGGATCAGGGGTTCACTTAGTTTCTCACTCACTGCTGCTACCAGCTGCTGGATCAGGGGTTCACTTAGTTTCTCACTCACTGCTGCTACCAGCTGCGGGATCAGGGGTTCACTTAGTTTCTCACTCACTGCTGCTACCAGCTGCTGGATCAGGGATTCACTTAGTTTCTCACACACTGCTGCTACCAGCTGCTGGATCAGGGGTTCACTTAGTTTCTCACACACTGCTGCTACCAGCTGCTGGATCAGGGGTTCACTTAGTTTCTCACTCACTGCTGCTACCAGCTGCTGGATCAGGGGTTCACTTAGTATCTCACACACTGCTGCTACCAGCTGCTGGATCAGGGGTTCACTTAGTTTCTCACACCCTGCTGCTACCAGCTGCTGGATCAGGGGTTCACTTAGTTTCTCACACCCTGCTGCTACCAGCTCCTGGATCAGGGGTTCACTTAGTTTCTCACACCCTGCTGCTACCAGCTGCTGGATCAGGGGTTCACTTAGTTTCTCACTGCTGCTACCAGCTGGTGGATCAGGGGTTCACTTAGTTTCTCACACCCTGCTGCTACTATCTGCTGGATCAGGGGTTCACTTAGTTTCTCACTGCTGCTACCAGCTGCTGGATCAGGGGTTCACTTAGTTTCTCACACACTGCTGCTACCAGCTGATGGATCAGGGGTTCACTTAGTTTCTCACACCCTGCTGCTACCAGCTGGTGGATCAGGGGTTCACTTAGTTTCTCACACCCTGCTGCTACCAGCTGCTGGATCAGGGGTTCACTTAGTTTCTCATACCCTGCTGCTACCAGCTGCTGGATCAGGGGTTCACTTAGTTTCTCACACACTGCTGCTACCAGCTGCTGGATCAGGGGTTCACTTAGTTTCTCTCACACTGCTGCTACCAGCTGCTGGATCAGGGGTTCACTTAGTTTCTCTCACACTGCTGCTACCAGCTGCTGGATCAGGGGTTCACTTAGTTTCTCTCACACTGCTGCTACCAGCTGCTGGATCAAGGGTTCACTTAGTTTCTCACACACTGCTGCTACCAGCTGCTGGATCAGGGGTTCACTTAGTTTCTCACTGCTGCTACCAGCTGCTGGATCAGGGGTTCACTTAGTTTCTCACTCACTGCTGCTACCAGCTGCTGGATCAGGGGTTCACTTAGTTTCTCACACACTGCTGCTACCAGCTGCTGGATCAGGGGTTCACTTAGTTTCTCACACCCTGCTGCTACCAGCTGCTGGATCAGGGGTTCACTTGGTTTCTCACACCCTGCTGCTACCAGCTGCTGGATCAGGGGTTCACTTAGTTTCTCACACACTGCTGCTACCAGCTGCTGGATCAAGGGTTCACTTAGTTTCACACTCACAGCTGCTACCAGTTGCTGGATCAGGGGTTCACTTAGTTTCTCACTGCTGCTACCAGCTGCTGGATCAGGGGTTCACTTAGTTTCTCACACACTGCTGCTACCAGCTGCTGGATCAGGGGTTCACTTAGTTTCTCTCACACTGCTGCTACCAGCTGCTGGATCAGGGGTTCACTTAGTTTCTCTCACACTGCTGCTACCAGCTGCTGGATCAGGGGTTCACTTAGTTTCTCTCACACTGCTGCTACCAGCTGCTGGATCAAGGGTTCATTTAGTTTCTCACACACTGCTGCTACCAGCTGCTGGATCAGGGGTTCACTTAGTTTCTCACTGCTGCTACCAGCTGCTGGATCAGGGGTTCACTTAGTTTCTCACTGCTGCTACCAGCTGCTGGATCAGGGGTTCACTTAGTTTCTCACACACTGCTGCTACCAGCTGCTGGATCAGGGGTTCACTTAGTTTGTCACTGCTGCTACCAGCTGCTGGATCAGGGGTTCACTTAGTTTCTCACACACTGCTGCTACCAGCTGCTGGATCAGGGGTTCACTTAGTTTCTCACACACTGCTGCTACCAGCTGCTGGATCAGGGGTTCACTTAGTTTAACACATACTGCTGCTACCAGCTGCTGGATCAGGGGTTCACTTAGTTTCTCACTCACTGCTGCTACCAGCTGCGGGATCAGGGGTTCACTTAGTTTCTCACTCACTGCTGCTACCAGCTGCTGGATCAGGGGTTCACTTAGTTTCTCACTGCTGCTACCAGCTGCTGGATCAGGGGTTCACTTAGTTTCTCACTCACTGCTGCTACCAGCTGCTGGATCAGGGGTTCACTTAGTTTCTCACACCCTGCTGCTACCAGCTGCTGGATCAGGGGTTCACTTAGTTTCTCACACACTGCTGCTACCAGCTGCTGGATCAGGGGTTCACTTAGTTTCTCACTCACTGCTGCTACCAGCTGCTGGATCAGGGGTTCACTTAGTTTCTCACACACTGCTGCTACCAGCTGCTGGATCAGGGGTTCACTTAGTTTCTCACACACTGCTGCTACCAGCTGCTGGATCAGGGGTTCACTTAGTTTCTCACACACTGCTGCTACCAGCTGCTGGATCAGGGGTTCACTTAGTTTAACACATACTGCTGCTACCAGCTGCTGGATCAGGGGTTCACTTAGTTTCTCACTCACTGCTGCTACCAGCTGCGGGATCAGGGGTTCACTTAGTTTCTCACTCACTGCTGCTACCAGCTGCTGGATCAGGGGTTCACTTAGTTTCTCACTGCTGCTACCAGCTGCTGGATCAGGGGTTCACTTAGTTTCTCACTCACTGCTGCTACCAGCTGCTGGATCAGGGGTTCACTTAGTTTCTCACTCACTGCTGCTACCAGCTGGTGGATCAGGGGTTCACTTAGTTTCTCACACACTGCTGCTACCAGCTGCTGGATCAGGGGTTCACTTAGTTTCTCACACACTGCTGCTACCAAATGCTGGATCAGGGGTTCACTTAGTTTCTCACTCACTGCTGCTACCAGCTGCTGGATCAGGGGTTCACTTAGTTTCTCACACACTGCTGCTACCAGCTGCTGGATCAGGGGTTCACTTAGTTTCTCACACCCTGCTGCTACCAGCTGCTGGATCAGGGGTTCACTTAGTTTCTCACACCCTGCTGCTACCAGCTGCTGGATCAGGGGTTCACTTAGTTTCTCACACCCTGCTGCTACCAGCTGCTGGATCAAGGGTTCACTTAGTTTCACACTCACAGCTGCTACCAGTTGCTGGATCAGGGGTTCACTTAGTTTCTCACTGCTGCTACCAGCTGCTGGATCAGGGGTTCACTTAGTTTCTCACACACTGCTGCTACCAGCTGCTGGATCAGGGGTTCACTTAGTTTCTCTCACACTGCTGCTACCAGCTGCTGGATCAGGGGTTCACTTAGTTTCTCTCACACTGCTGCTACCAGCTGCTGGATCAGGGGTTCACTTAGTTTCTCTCACACTGCTGCTACCAGCTGCTGGATCAAGGGTTCACTTAGTTTCTCACACACTGCTGCTACCAGCTGCTGGATCAGGGGTTCACTTAGTTTCTCACTGCTGCTACCAGCTGCTGGATCAGGGGTTCACTTAGTTTCTCACTCACTGCTGCTACCAGCTGCTGGATCAGGGGTTCACTTAGTTTCTCACACACTGCTGCTACCAGCTGCTGGATCAGGGGTTCACTTAGTTTCTCACTGCTGCTACCAGCTGCTGGATCAGGGGTTCACTTAGTTTCTCACACACTGCTGCTACCAGCTGCTGGATCAGGGGTTCACTTAGTTTCTCACACACTGCTGCTACCAGCTGCTGGATCAGGGGTTCACTTAGTTTAACACATACTGCTGCTACCAGCTGCTGGATCAGGGGTTCACTTAGTTTCTCACACACTGCTGCTACCAGCTGCTGGATCAGGGGTTCACTTAGTTTCTCACTCACTGCTGCTACCAGCTGCTGGATCAGGGGTTCACTTAGTTTCTCACTCACTGCTGCTACCAGCTGCGGGATCAGGGGTTCACTTAGTTTCTCACACCCTGCTGCTACCAGCTGCTGGATCAGGGGTTCACTTAGTTTCTCACTGCTGCTACCAGCTGGTGGATCAGGGGTTCACTTAGTTTCTCACACACTGCTGCTACCAGCTGCGGGATCAGGGGTTCACTTAGTTTCTCACACCCTGCTGCTACCAGCTGCTGGATCAGGGGTTCACTTAGTTTCTCACTGCTGCTACCAGCTGGTGGATCAGGGGTTCACTTAGTTTCTCACACACTGCTGCTACCAGCTGCTGGATCAGGGGTTCACTTAGTTTCTCACACACTGCTGCTACCAGCTGCTGGATCAGGGGTTCACTTAGTTTCTCACACACTGCTGCTACCAGCTGCTGGATCAGTGGTTCACTTATTTATTCACTCACTGCTGCTACCAGCTGCTGGATCAGGGGTTCACTTAGTTTTTCACTCACTGCTGCTACCAGCTGCTTGATCAGGGGTTCACTTAGTTTCTCACTCACTGCTGCTACCAGCTGCTGGATCAGGGGTTCACTTAGTTTCTTTCTCACTGCTGCTACCAGCTGCTGGATCAGGGGTTCACTTAGTTTCTCACACACTGCTGCTACCAGCTGCTGGATCAGGGGTTCACTTAGTTTCTCACTCACTGCTGCTACCAGCTGCTGGATCAGGGGTTCACGTAGTTTCTTACTCACTGCTGCTACCAGCTGCTGGATCAGGGGTTCACTTAGTTTCTCACACACTGCTGCTACCAGCTGCTGGATCAGGGGTTCACTTAGTTTCTCACTGCTGCTACCAGCTGCTGGATCAGGGGTTCACTTAGTTTCTCACACACTGCTGCTACCAGCTGCTGGATCAGGGGTTCACTTAGTTTCTCACTGTTGCTACCAGCTGCAAGATCAGGGGTTCACTTAGTTTCTCACACACTGCTGCTACCAGCTGCTGGATCAGGGGTTCACTTAGTTTCTCACACACTGCTGCTACCAGCTGCTGGATCAGGGGTGCACTTAGTTTAACACATACTGCTGCTACCAGCTGCTGGATCAGGGGTTCACTTAGTTTCTCACACACTGCTGCTACCAGCTGCTGGATCAGGGGTTCACTTAGTTTCTCACTCACTGCTGCTACCAGCTGCTGGATCAGGGGTTCACTTAGTTTTTCACTCACTGCTGCTACCAGCTGCTGGATCAGGGGTTCACTTAGTTTCTCACTCACTGCTGCTACCAGCTGCTGGATCAGGGGTTCACTTAGTTTTTCATTCACTGCTGCTACCAGCTGCTGGATCAGGGGTTCACTTAGATTCTCACTCACTGCTGCTACCAGCTGCTGGATCAGGGGTTCACTTAGTTTCTCACTCACTGCTGCTACCAGCTGCTGGATCAGGGGTTCACTTAGTTTCTCACACACTGCTGCTACCAGCTGCTGGATCAGAGGTTCACTTAGTTTCTCACTCACTGCTGCTACCAGCTGCTGGATCAGGGGTTCACTTAGTTTATCACTGCTGCTACCAGCTGCTGGATCAGGGGTTCACTTAGTTTCTCACTGCTGCTACCAGCTGCTGGATCAGGGGTTCACTTAGTTTCTCACACACTGCTGCTACCAGCTGCTGGATCAGGGGTTCACTTAGTTTCTCACACACTGCTGCTACCAGCTGCTGGATCAGGGGTTCACTTAGTTTCTCACTCACTGCTGCTACCAGCTGCTGGATCAGGGGTTCACTTAGTTTCTCACTCACTGCTGCTACCAGCTGCGGGATCAGGGGTTCACTTAGTTTCTCACTCACTGCTGCTACCAGCTGCTGGATCAGGGATTCACTTAGTTTCTCACACACTGCTGCTACCAGCTCCTGGATCAGGGGTTCACTTAGTTTCTCACACCCTGCTGCTACCAGCTGCTGGATCAGGGGTTCACTTAGTTTCTCACTGCTGCTACCAGCTGGTGGATCAGGGGTTCACTTAGTTTCTCACACCCTGCTGCTACCAGCTGCTGGATCAGGGGTTCACTTAGTTTCTCACTGCTGCTACCAGCTGCTGGATCAGGGGTTCACTTAGTTTCTCACACACTGCTGCTACCAGCTGCTGGATCAGGGGTTCACTTAGTTTCTCACACACTGCTGCTACCAGCTGCTGGATCAGGGGTTCACTTAGTTTCTCACTCACTGCTGCTACCAGCTGCTGGATCAGGGGTTCACTTAGTTTCTCACTCACTGCTGCTACCAGCTGCGGGATCAGGGGTTCACTTAGTTTCTCACTCACTGCTGCTACCAGCTGCTGGATCAGGGATTCACTTAGTTTCTCACACACTGCTGCTACCAGCTGCTGGATCAGGGGTTCACTTAGTTTCTCACACACTGCTGCTACCAGCTGCTGGATCAGGGGTTCACTTAGTTTCTCACTCACTGCTGCTACCAGCTGCTGGATCAGGGGTTCACTTAGTTTCTCACACACTGCTGCTACCAGCTGCTGGATCAGGGGTTCACTTAGTTTCTCACACCCTGCTGCTACCAGCTGCTGGATCAGGGGTTCACTTAGTTTCTCACACCCTGCTGCTACCAGCTCCTGGATCAGGGGTTCACTTAGTTTCTCACACCCTGCTGCTACCAGCTGCTGGATCAGGGGTTCACTTAGTTTCTCACTGCTGCTACCAGCTGGTGGATCAGGGGTTCACTTAGTTTCTCACACCCTGCTGCTACTATCTGCTGGATCAGGGGTTCACTTAGTTTCTCACTGCTGCTACCAGCTGCTGGATCAGGGGTTCACTTAGTTTCTCACACACTGCTGCTACCAGCTGCTGGATCAGGGGTTCACTTAGTTTCTCACACCCTGCTGCTACCAGCTGGTGGATCAGGGGTTCACTTAGTTTCTCACACCCTGCTGCTACCAGCTGCTGGATCAGGGGTTCACTTAGTTTCTCATACCCTGCTGCTACCAGCTGCTGGATCAGGGGTTCACTTAGTTTCTCACACACTGCTGCTACCAGCTGCTGGATCAGGGGTTCACTTAGTTTCTCTCACACTGCTGCTACCAGCTGCTGGATCAGGGGTTCACTTAGTTTCTCTCACACTGCTGCTACCAGCTGCTGGATCAGGGGTTCACTTAGTTTCTCTCACACTGCTGCTACCAGCTGCTGGATCAAGGGTTCACTTAGTTTCTCACACACTGCTGCTACCAGCTGCTGGATCAGGGGTTCACTTAGTTTCTCACTGCTGCTACCAGCTGCTGGATCAGGGGTTCACTTAGTTTCTCACTCACTGCTGCTACCAGCTGCTGGATCAGGGGTTCACTTAGTTTCTCACACACTGCTGCTACCAGCTGCTGGATCAGGGGTTCACTTAGTTTCTCACACCCTGCTGCTACCAGCTGCTGGATCAGGGGTTCACTTGGTTTCTCACACCCTGCTGCTACCAGCTGGTGGATCAGGGGTTCACTTAGTTTCTCACACACTGCTGCTACCAGCTGCTGGATCAAGGGTTCACTTAGTTTCACACTCACAGCTGCTACCAGTTGCTGGATCAGGGGTTCACTTAGTTTCTCACTGCTGCTACCAGCTGCTGGATCAGGGGTTCACTTAGTTTCTCACACACTGCTGCTACCAGCTGCTGGATCAGAGGTTCACTTAGTTTCTCTCACACTGCTGCTACCAGCTGCTGGATCAGGGGTTCACTTAGTTTCTCTCACACTGCTGCTACCAGCTGCTGGATCAGGGGTTCACTTAGTTTCTCTCACACTGCTGCTACCAGCTGCTGGATCAAGGGTTCATTTAGTTTCTCACACACTGCTGCTACCAGCTGCTGGATCAGGGGTTCACTTAGTTTCTCACTGCTGCTACCAGCTGCTGGATCAGGGGTTCACTTAGTTTCTCACTGCTGCTACCAGCTGCTGGATCAGGGGTTCACTTAGTTTCTCACACACTGCTGCTACCAGCTGCTGGATCAGGGGTTCACTTAGTTTGTCACTGCTGCTACCAGCTGCTGGATCAGGGGTTCACTTAGTTTCTCACACACTGCTGCTACCAGCTGCTGGATCAGGGGTTCACTTAGTTTCTCACACACTGCTGCTACCAGCTGCTGGATCAGGGGTTCACTTAGTTTAACACATACTGCTGCTACCAGCTGCTGGATCAGGGGTTCACTTAGTTTCTCACTCACTGCTGCTACCAGCTGCGGGATCAGGGGTTCACTTAGTTTCTCACTCACTGCTGCTACCAGCTGCTGGATCAGGGGTTCACTTAGTTTCTCACTGCTGCTACCAGCTGCTGGATCAGGGGTTCACTTAGTTTCTCACTCACTGCTGCTACCAGCTGCTGGATCAGGGGTTCACTTAGTTTCTCACACACTGCTGCTACCAGCTGCTGGATCAGGGGTTCACTTAGTTTCTCACTCACTGCTGCTACCAGCTGCTGGATCAGGGGTTCACTTAGTTTCTCACTCACTGCTGCTACCAGCTGCTGGATCAGGGGTTCACTTAGTTTCTCACACCCTGCTGCTACCAGCTGCTGGATCAGGGGTTCACTTAGTTTCTCACACACTGCTGCTACCAGCTGCTGGATCAGGGGTTCACTTAGTTTCTCACTCACTGCTGCTACCAGCTGCTGGATCAGGGGTTCACTTAGTTTCTCACACACTGCTGCTACCAGCTGCTGGATCAGGGGTTCACTTAGTTTCTCACACACTGCTGCTACCAGCTGCTGGATCAGGGGTTCACTTAGTTTCTCACACACTGCTGCTACCAGCTGCTGGATCAGGGGTTCACTTAGTTTCTCACACACTGCTGCTACCAAATGCTGGATCAGGGGTTCACTTAGTTTCTCACACACTGCTGCTACCAGCTGCTGGATCAGGGGTTCACTTAGTTTCTCACACCCTGCTGCTACCAGCTGCTGGATCAGGGGTTCACTTAATTTCTCACACCCTGCTGCTACCAGCTGCTGGATCAAGGGTTCACTTAGTTTCACACTCACAGCTGCTACCAGTTGCTGGATCAGGGGTTCACTTAGTTTCTCACTGCTGCTACCAGCTGCTGGATCAGGGGTTCACTTAGTTTCTCACACACTGCTGCTACCAGCTGCTGGATCAGGGGTTCACTTAGTTTCTCTCACACTGCTGCTACCAGCTGCTGGATCAGGGGTTCACTTAGTTTCTCTCACACTGCTGCTACCAGCTGCTGGATCAGGGGTTCACTTAGTTTCTCTCACACTGCTGCTACCAGCTGCTGGATCAAGGGTTCACTTAGTTTCTCACACACTGCTGCTACCAGCTGCTGGATCAGGGGTTCACTTAGTTTCTCACTGCTGCTACCAGCTGCTGGATCAGGGGTTCACTTAGTTTCTCACTCACTGCTGCTACCAGCTGCTGGATCAGGGGTTCACTTAGTTTCTCACACACTGCTGCTACCAGCTGCTGGATCAGGGGTTCACTTAGTTTCTCACTGCTGCTACCAGCTGCTGGATCAGGGGTTCACTTAGTTTCTCACACACTGCTGCTACCAGCTGCTGGATCAGGGGTTCACTTAGTTTCTCACACACTGCTGCTACCAGCTGCTGGATCAGGGGTTCACTTAGTTTAACACATACTGCTGCTACCAGCTGCTGGATCAGGGGTTCACTTAGTTTCTCACACACTGCTGCTACCAGCTGCTGGATCAGGGGTTCACTTAGTTTCTCACTCACTGCTGCTACCAGCTGCTGGATCAGGGGTTCACTTAGTTTCTCACTCACTGCTGCTACCAGCTGCGGGATCAGGGGTTCACTTAGTTTCTCACTCACTGCTGCTACCAGCTGCTGGATCAGGGGTTCACTTAGTTTCTCACACACTGCTGCTACCAGCTGCTGGATCAGGGGTTCACTTAGTTTCTCACACACTGCTGCTACCAGCTGCTGCATCAGGGGTTCACTTAGTTTCTCATACACTGCTGCTACCAGCTGCTGGATCAGGGGTTCACTTAGTTTCTCACACCCTGCTTCTACCAGCTGCTGGATCAGGGGTTCACTTAGTTTCTCACACCCTGCTGCTACCAGCTCCTGGATCAGGGGTTCACTTAGTTTCTCACACCCTGCTGCTACCAGCTGCTGGATCAGGGGTTCACTTAGTTTCTCACACACTGCTGCTACCAGCTGCTGGATCAGGGGTTCACTTAGTTTCTCACACACTGCTGCTACCAGCTGCTGGATCAGGGGTTCACTTAGTTTCTCACACACTGCTGCTACCAGCTGCTGGATCAGTGGTTCACTTATTTATTCACTCACTGCTGCTACCAGCTGCTGGATCAGGGGTTCACTTAGTTTTTCACTCACTGCTGCTACCAGCTGCTTGATCAGGGGTTCACTTAGTTTCTCACTCACTGCTGCTACCAGCTGCTGGATCAGGGGTTCACTTAGTTTCTTTCTCACTGCTGCTACCAGCTGCTGGATCAGGGGTTCACTTAGTTTCTCACACCCTGCTGCTACCAGCTGGTGGATCAGGGGTTCACTTAGTTTCTCACACACTGCTGCTACCAGCTGCTGGATCAGGGGTTCACTTAGTTTCTCACACCCTGCTGCTACCAGCTGCTGGATCAGGGGTTCACTTAGTTTCTCACTGCTGCTACCAGCTGGTGGATCAGGGGTTCACTTAGTTTCTCACACACTGCTGCTACCAGCTGCTGGATCAGGGGTTCACTTAGTTTCTCACACACTGCTGCTACCAGCTGGTGGATCAGTGATTCACTTATTTATTCACTCACTGCTGCTACCAGCTGCTGGATCAGGGGTTCACTTAGTTTTTCACTCACTGCTGCTACCAGCTGCTTGATCAGGGGTTCACTTAGTTTCTCACTCACTGCTGCTACCAGCTGCTGGATCAGGGGTTCACTTAGTTTCTTTCTCACTGCTGCTACCAGCTGCTGGATCAGGGGTTCACTTAGTTTCTCACACACTGCTGCTACCAGCTGCTGGATCAGGGGTTCACTTAGTTTCTCACTCACTGCTGCTACCAGCTGCTGGATCAGGGGTTCACGTAGTTTCTTACTCACTCACTGCTGCTACCAGCTGCTGGATCAGGGGTTCACTTAGTTTCTCACACACTGCTGCTACCAGCTGCTGGATCAGGGGTTCACTTAGTTTCTCACTGCTGCTACCAGCTGCTGGATCAGGGGTTCACTTAGTTTCTCACACACTGCTGCTACCAGCTGCTGGATCAGGGGTTCACTTAGTTTCTCACTGTTGCTACCAGCTGCTGGATCAGGGGTTCACTTAGTTTCTCACACACTGCTGCTACCAGCTGCTGGATCAGGGGTTCACTTAGTTTCTCACACACTGCTGCTACCAGCTGCTGGATCAGGGGTTCACTTAGTTTAACACATACTGCTGCTACCAGCTGCTGGATCAGGGGTTCACTTAGTTTCTCACACACTGCTGCTACCAGCTGCTGGATCAGGGGTTCACTTAGTTTCTCACTCACTGCTGCTACCAGCTGCTGGATCAGGGGTTCACTTAGTTTTTCACTCACTGCTGCTACCAGCTGCTGGATCAGGGGTTCACTTAGTTTCTCACTCACTGCTGCTACCAGCTGCTGGATCAGGGGTTCACTTAGTTTTTCACTCACTGCTGCTACCAGCTGCTGGATCAGGGGTTCACTTAGTTTCTCACTCACTGCTGCTACCAGCTGCTGGATCAGGGGTTCACTTAGTTTCTCACTCACTGCTGCTACCAGCTGCTGGATCAGGGGTTCACTTAGTTTCTCACACACTGCTGCTACCAGCTGCTGGATCAGAGGTTCACTTAGTTTCTCACTCACTGCTGCTACCAGCTGCTGGATCAGGGGTTCACTTAGTTTCTCTCTGCTGCTACCAGCTGCTGGATCAGGGGTTCACTTAGTTTCTCACTGCTGCTACCAGCTGCTGGATCAGGGGTTCACTTAGTTTCTCACACACTGCTGCTACCAGCTGCTGGATCAGGGGTTCACTTAGTTTCTCACACACTGCTGCTACCAGCTGCTGGATCAGGGGTTCACTTAGTTTCTCACTCACTGCTGCTACCAGCTGCTGGATCAGGGGTTCACTTAGTTTCTCACTCACTGCTGCTACCAGCTGCGGGATCAGGGGTTCACTTAGTTTCTCACTCACTGCTGCTACCAGCTGCTGGATCAGGGATTCACTTAGTTTCTCACACACTGCTGCTACCAGCTCCTGGATCAGGGGTTCACTTAGTTTCTCACACCCTGCTGCTACCAGCTGCTGGATCAGGGGTTCACTTAGTTTCTCACTGCTGCTACCAGCTGGTGGATCAGGGGTTCACTTAGTTTCTCACACCCTGCTGCTACCAGCTGCTGGATCAGGGGTTCACTTAGTTTCTCACTGCTGCTACCAGCTGCTGGATCAGGGGTTCACTTAGTTTCTCACTGCTGCTACCAGCTGCTGGATCAGGGGTTCACTTAGTTTCTCACACACTGCTGCTACCAGCTGCTGGATCAGGGGTTCACTTAGTTTCTCACACACTGCTGCTACCAGCTGCTGGATCAGGGGTTCACTTAGTTTCTCACTCACTGCTGCTACCAGCTGCTGGATCAGGGGTTCACTTAGTTTCTCACTCACTGCTGCTACCAGCTGCGGGATCAGGGGTTCACTTAGTTTCTCACTCACTGCTGCTACCAGCTGCTGGATCAGGGATTCACTTAGTTTCTCACACACTGCTGCTACCAGCTGCTGGATCAGGGGTTCACTTAGTTTCTCACACACTGCTGCTACCAGCTGCTGGATCAGGGGTTCACTTAGTTTCTCACTCACTGCTGCTACCAGCTGCTGGATCAGGGGTTCACTTAGTTTCTCACACACTGCTGCTACCAGCTGCTGGATCAGGGGTTCACTTAGTTTCTCACACCCTGCTGCTACCAGCTGCTGGATCAGGGGTTCACTTAGTTTCTCACACCCTGCTGCTACCAGCTCCTGGATCAGGGGTTCACTTAGTTTCTCACACCCTGCTGCTACCAGCTGCTGGATCAGGGGTTCACTTAGTTTCTCACTGCTGCTACCAGCTGGTGGATCAGGGGTTCACTTAGTTTCTCACACCCTGCTGCTACTATCTGCTGGATCAGGGGTTCACTTAGTTTCTCACTGCTGCTACCAGCTGCTGGATCAGGGGTTCACTTAGTTTCTCACACACTGCTGCTACCAGCTGCTGGATCAGGGGTTCACTTAGTTTCTCACACACTGCTGCTACCAGCTGCTGGATCAGGGGTTCACTTAGTTTCTCACACACTGCTGCTACCAGCTGCTGGATCAGGGGTTCACTTAGTTTCTCACACACTGCTGCTACCAAATGCTGGATCAGGGGTTCACTTAGTTTCTCACACACTGCTGCTACCAGCTGCTGGATCAGGGGTTCACTTAGTTTCTCACAACCTGCTGCTACCAGCTGCTGGATCAGGGGTTCACTTAATTTCTCACACCCTGCTGCTACCAGCTGCTGGATCAAGGGTTCACTTAGTTTCACACTCACAGCTGCTACCAGTTGCTGGATCAGGGGTTCACTTAGTTTCTCACTGCTGCTACCAGCTGCTGGATCAGGGGTTCACTTAGTTTCTCACACACTGCTGCTACCAGCTGCTGGATCAGGGGTTCACTTAGTTTCTCTCACACTGCTGCTACCAGCTGCTGGATCAGGGGTTCACTTAGTTTCTCTCACACTGCTGCTACCAGCTGCTGGATCAGGGGTTCACTTAGTTTCTCTCACACTGCTGCTACCAGCTGCTGGATCAAGGGTTCACTTAGTTTCTCACACACTGCTGCTACCAGCTGCTGGATCAGGGGTTCACTTAGTTTCTCACTGCTGCTACCAGCTGCTGGATCAGGGGTTCACTTAGTTTCTCACTCACTGCTGCTACCAGCTGCTGGATCAGGGGTTCACTTAGTTTCTCACACACTGCTGCTACCAGCTGCTGGATCAGGGGTTCACTTAGTTTCTCACTGCTGCTACCAGCTGCTGGATCAGGGGTTCACTTAGTTTCTCACACACTGCTGCTACCAGCTGCTGGATCAGGGGTTCACTTAGTTTCTCACACACTGCTGCTACCAGCTGCTGGATCAGGGGTTCACTTAGTTTAACACATACTGCTGCTACCAGCTGCTGGATCAGGGGTTCACTTAGTTTCTCACACACTGCTGCTACCAGCTGCTGGATCAGGGGTTCACTTAGTTTCTCACTCACTGCTGCTACCAGCTGCTGGATCAGGGGTTCACTTAGTTTCTCACTCACTGCTGCTACCAGCTGCGGGATCAGGGGTTCACTTAGTTTCTCACTCACTGCTGCTACCAGCTGCTGGATCAGGGGTTCACTTAGTTTCTCACACACTGCTGCTACCAGCTGCTGGATCAGGGGTTCACTTAGTTTCTCACACACTGCTGCTACCAGCTGCTGCATCAGGGGTTCACTTAGTTTCTCATACACTGCTGCTACCAGCTGCTGGATCAGGGGTTCACTTAGTTTCTCACACCCTGCTTCTACCAGCTGCTGGATCAGGGGTTCACTTAGTTTCTCACACCCTGCTGCTACCAGCTCCTGGATCAGGGGTTCACTTAGTTTCTCACACCCTGCTGCTACCAGCTGCTGGATCAGGGGTTCACTTAGTTTCTCACACACTGCTGCTACCAGCTGCTGGATCAGGGGTTCACTTAGTTTCTCACACACTGCTGCTACCAGCTGCTGGATCAGGGGTTCACTTAGTTTCTCACACACTGCTGCTACCAGCTGCTGGATCAGTGGTTCACTTATTTATTCACTCACTGCTGCTACCAGCTGCTGGATCAGGGGTTCACTTAGTTTTTCACTCACTGCTGCTACCAGCTGCTTGATCAGGGGTTCACTTAGTTTCTCACTCACTGCTGCTACCAGCTGCTGGATCAGGGGTTCACTTAGTTTCTTTCTCACTGCTGCTACCAGCTGCTGGATCAGGGGTTCACTTAGTTTCTCACACCCTGCTGCTACCAGCTGGTGGATCAGGGGTTCACTTAGTTTCTCACACACTGCTGCTACCAGCTGCTGGATCAGGGGTTCACTTAGTTTCTCACACCCTGCTGCTACCAGCTGCTGGATCAGGGGTTCACTTAGTTTCTCACTGCTGCTACCAGCTGGTGGATCAGGGGTTCACTTAGTTTCTCACACACTGCTGCTACCAGCTGCTGGATCAGGGGTTCACTTAGTTTCTCACACACTGCTGCTACCAGCTGGTGGATCAGTGATTCACTTATTTATTCACTCACTGCTGCTACCAGCTGCTGGATCAGGGGTTCACTTAGTTTTTCACTCACTGCTGCTACCAGCTGCTTGATCAGGGGTTCACTTAGTTTCTCACTCACTGCTGCTACCAGCTGCTGGATCAGGGGTTCACTTAGTTTCTTTCTCACTGCTGCTACCAGCTGCTGGATCAGGGGTTCACTTAGTTTCTCACACACTGCTGCTACCAGCTGCTGGATCAGGGGTTCACTTAGTTTCTCACTCACTGCTGCTACCAGCTGCTGGATCAGGGGTTCACGTAGTTTCTTACTCACTCACTGCTGCTACCAGCTGCTGGATCAGGGGTTCACTTAGTTTCTCACACACTGCTGCTACCAGCTGCTGGATCAGGGGTTCACTTAGTTTCTCACTGCTGCTACCAGCTGCTGGATCAGGGGTTCACTTAGTTTCTCACACACTGCTGCTACCAGCTGCTGGATCAGGGGTTCACTTAGTTTCTCACTGTTGCTACCAGCTGCTGGATCAGGGGTTCACTTAGTTTCTCACACACTGCTGCTACCAGCTGCTGGATCAGGGGTTCACTTAGTTTCTCACACACTGCTGCTACCAGCTGCTGGATCAGGGGTTCACTTAGTTTAACACATACTGCTGCTACCAGCTGCTGGATCAGGGGTTCACTTAGTTTCTCACACACTGCTGCTACCAGCTGCTGGATCAGGGGTTCACTTAGTTTCTCACTCACTGCTGCTACCAGCTGCTGGATCAGGGGTTCACTTAGTTTTTCACTCACTGCTGCTACCAGCTGCTGGATCAGGGGTTCACTTAGTTTCTCACTCACTGCTGCTACCAGCTGCTGGATCAGGGGTTCACTTAGTTTTTCACTCACTGCTGCTACCAGCTGCTGGATCAGGGGTTCACTTAGTTTCTCACTCACTGCTGCTACCAGCTGCTGGATCAGGGGTTCACTTAGTTTCTCACTCACTGCTGCTACCAGCTGCTGGATCAGGGGTTCACTTAGTTTCTCACACACTGCTGCTACCAGCTGCTGGATCAGAGGTTCACTTAGTTTCTCACTCACTGCTGCTACCAGCTGCTGGATCAGGGGTTCACTTAGTTTCTCTCTGCTGCTACCAGCTGCTGGATCAGGGGTTCACTTAGTTTCTCACTGCTGCTACCAGCTGCTGGATCAGGGGTTCACTTAGTTTCTCACACACTGCTGCTACCAGCTGCTGGATCAGGGGTTCACTTAGTTTCTCACACACTGCTGCTACCAGCTGCTGGATCAGGGGTTCACTTAGTTTCTCACTCACTGCTGCTACCAGCTGCTGGATCAGGGGTTCACTTAGTTTCTCACTCACTGCTGCTACCAGCTGCGGGATCAGGGGTTCACTTAGTTTCTCACTCACTGCTGCTACCAGCTGCTGGATCAGGGATTCACTTAGTTTCTCACACACTGCTGCTACCAGCTCCTGGATCAGGGGTTCACTTAGTTTCTCACACCCTGCTGCTACCAGCTGCTGGATCAGGGGTTCACTTAGTTTCTCACTGCTGCTACCAGCTGGTGGATCAGGGGTTCACTTAGTTTCTCACACCCTGCTGCTACCAGCTGCTGGATCAGGGGTTCACTTAGTTTCTCACTGCTGCTACCAGCTGCTGGATCAGGGGTTCAATTAGTTTCTCACTGCTGCTACCAGCTGCTGGATCAGGGGTTCACTTAGTTTCTCACACACTGCTGCTACCAGCTGCTGGATCAGGGGTTCACTTAGTTTCTCACACACTGCTGCTACCAGCTGCTGGATCAGGGGTTCACTTAGTTTCTCACTCACTGCTGCTACCAGCTGCTGGATCAGGGGTTCACTTAGTTTCTCACTCACTGCTGCTACCAGCTGCGGGATCAGGGGTTCACTTAGTTTCTCACTCACTGCTGCTACCAGCTGCTGGATCAGGGATTCACTTAGTTTCTCACACACTGCTGCTACCAGCTGCTGGATCAGGGGTTCACTTAGTTTCTCACACACTGCTGCTACCAGCTGCTGGATCAGGGGTTCACTTAGTTTCTCACTCACTGCTGCTACCAGCTGCTGGATCAGGGGTTCACTTAGTTTCTCACACACTGCTGCTACCAGCTGCTGGATCAGGGGTTCACTTAGTTTCTCACACCCTGCTGCTACCAGCTGCTGGATCAGGGGTTCACTTAGTTTCTCACACCCTGCTGCTACCAGCTCCTGGATCAGGGGTTCACTTAGTTTCTCACACCCTGCTGCTACCAGCTGCTGGATCAGGGGTTCACTTAGTTTCTCACTGCTGCTACCAGCTGGTGGATCAGGGGTTCACTTAGTTTCTCACACCCTGCTGCTACTATCTGCTGGATCAGGGGTTCACTTAGTTTCTCACTGCTGCTACCAGCTGCTGGATCAGGGGTTCACTTAGTTTCTCACACACTGCTGCTACCAGCTGCTGGATCAGGGGTTCACTTAGTTTCTCACACCCTGCTGCTACCAGCTGGTGGATCAGGGGTTCACTTAGTTTCTCACACCCTGCTGCTACCAGCTGCTGGATCAGGGGTTCACTTAGTTTCTCATACCCTGCTGCTACCAGCTGCTGGATCAGGGGTTCACTTAGTTTCTCACACACTGCTGCTACCAGCTGCTGGATCAGGGGTTCACTTAGTTTCTCTCACACTGCTGCTACCAGCTGCTGGATCAGGGGTTCACTTAGTTTCTCTCACACTGCTGCTACCAGCTGCTGGATCAGGGGTTCACTTAGTTTCTCTCACACTGCTGCTACCAGCTGCTGGATCAAGGGTTCACTTAGTTTCTCACACACTGCTGCTACCAGCTGCTGGATCAGGGGTTCACTTAGTTTCTCACTGCTGCTACCAGCTGCTGGATCAGGGGTTCACTTAGTTTCTCACTCACTGCTGCTACCAGCTGCTGGATCATGGGTTCACTTAGTTTCTCACACACTGCTGCTACCAGCTGCTGGATCAGGGGTTCACTTAGTTTCTCACACACTGCTGCTACCAGCTGCTGGATCAGGGGTTCACTTAGTTTCTCACTGCTGCTACCAGCTGCTGGATCAGGGGTTCACTTAGTTTCTCACACACTGCTGCTACCAGCTGCTGGATCAGGGGTTCACTTAGTTTCTCACACACTGCTGCTACCAGCTGCTGGATCAGGGGTTCACTTAGTTTAACACATACTGCTGCTACCAGCTGCAGGATCAGGGGTTCACTTAGTTTCTCACACACTGCTGCTACCAGCTGCTGGATCAGGGGTTCACTTAGTTTCTCACACACTGCTGCTACCAGTTGCTGGATCAGGGGTTCACTTAGTTTTTCACTGCTGCTACCAGCTGCTGGATCAGGGGTTCACTTAGTTTCTCACACACTGCTGCTACCAGCTGCTGGATCAGGGGTTCACTTAGTTTCTCACTGTTGCTACCAGCTGCTGGATCAGGGGTTCACTTAGTTTCTCACACACTGCTGCTACCAGCTGCTGGATCAGGGGTTCACTTAGTTTCTCACACACTGCTGCTACCAGCTGCTGGATCAGGGGTTCACTTAGTTTAACACATACTGCTGCTACCAGCTGCTGGATCAGGGGTTCACTTAGTTTCTCACACACTGCTGCTACCAGCTGCTGGATCAGGGGTTCACTTAGTTTCTCACTCACTGCTGCTACCAGCTGCTGGATCAGGGGTTCACTTAGTTTTTCACTCACTGCTGCTACCAGCTGCTGGATCAGGGGTTCACTTAGTTTCTCACTCACTGCTGCTACCAGCTGCTGGATCAGGGGTTCACTTAGTTTTTCACTCACTGCTGCTACCAGCTGCTGGATCAGGGGTTCACTTAGTTTCTCACTCACTGCTGCTACCAGCTGCTGGATCAGGGGTTCACTTAGTTTCTCACTCACTGCTGCTACCAGCTGCTGGATCAGGGGTTCACTTAGTTTCTCACACACTGCTGCTACCAGCTGCTGGATCAGAGGTTCACTTAGTTTCTCACTCACTGCTGCTACCAGCTGCTGGATCAGGGGTTCACTTAGTTTCTCTCTGCTGCTACCAGCTGCTGGATCAGGGGTTCACTTAGTTTCTCACTGCTGCTACCAGCTGCTGGATCAGGGGTTCACTTAGTTTCTCACACACTGCTGCTACCAGCTGCTGGATCAGGGGTTCACTTAGTTTCTCATACCCTGCTGCTACCAGCTGCTGGATCAGGGGTTCACTTAGTTTCTCACACACTGCTGCTACCAGCTGCTGGATCAGGGGTTCACTTAGTTTCTCTCACACTGCTGCTACCAGCTGCTGGATCAGGGGTTCACTTAGTTTCTCTCACACTGCTGCTACCAGCTGCTGGATCAGGGGTTCACTTAGTTTCTCTCACACTGCTGCTACCAGCTGCTGGATCAAGGGTTCACTTAGTTTCTCACACACTGCTGCTACCAGCTGCTGGATCAGGGGTTCACTTAGTTTCTCACTGCTGCTACCAGCTGCTGGATCAGGGGTTCACTTAGTTTCTCACTCACTGCTGCTACCAGCTGCTGGATCAGGGGTTCACTTAGTTTCTCACACACTGCTGCTACCAGCTGCTGGATCAGGGGTTCACTTAGTTTCTCACACATTGCTGCTACCAGCTGCTGGATCAGGGGTTCACTTAGTTTCTCACTGCTGCTACCAGCTGCTGGATCAGGGGTTCACTTAGTTTCTCACACACTGCTGCTACCAGCTGCTGGATCAGGGGTTCACTTAGTTTCTCACACACTGCTGCTACCAGCTGCTGGATCAGGGGTTCACTTAGTTTAACACATACTGCTGCTACCAGCTGCAGGATCAGGGGTTCACTTAGTTTCTCACACACTGCTGCTACCAGCTGCTGGATCAGGGGTTCACTTAGTTTCTCACACACTGCTGCTACCAGCTGCTGGATCAGGGGTTCACTTAGTTTTTCACTGCTGCTACCAGCTGCTGGATCAGGGGTTCACTTAGTTTCTCACACACTGCTGCTACCAGCTGCTGGATCAGGGGTTCACTTAGTTTCTCACTGTTGCTACCAGCTGCTGGATCAGGGGTTCACTTAGTTTCTCACACACTGCTGCTACCAGCTGCTGGATCAGGGGTTCACTTAGTTTCTCACACACTGCTGCTACCAGCTGCTGGATCAGGGGTTCACTTAGTTTAACACATACTGCTGCTACCAGCTGCTGGATCAGGGGTTCACTTAGTTTCTCACACACTGCTGCTACCAGCTGCTGGATCAGGGGTTCACTTAGTTTCTCACTCACTGCTGCTACCAGCTGCTGGATCAGGGGTTCACTTAGTTTTTCACTCACTGCTGCTACCAGCTGCTGGATCAGGGGTTCACTTAGTTTCTCACTCACTGCTGCTACCAGCTGCTGGATCAGGGGTTCACTTAGTTTTTCACTCACTGCTGCTACCAGCTGCTGGATCAGGGGTTCACTTAGTTTCTCACTCACTGCTGCTACCAGCTGCTGGATCAGGGGTTCACTTAGTTTCTCACTCAATGCTGCTACCAGCTGCTGGATCAGGGGTTCACTTAGTTTCTCACACACTGCTGCTACCAGCTGCTGGATCAGAGGTTCACTTAGTTTCTCACTCACTGCTGCTACCAGCTGCTGGATCAGGGGTTCACTTAGTTTCTCTCTGCTGCTACCAGCTGCTGGATCAGGGGTTCACTTAGTTTCTCACTGCTGCTACCAGCTGCTGGATCAGGGGTTCACTTAGTTTCTCACACACTGCTGCTACCAGCTGCTGGATCAGGGGTTCACTTAGTTTCTCACACACTGCTGCTACCAGCTGCTGGATCAGGGGTTCACTTAGTTTCTCACTCACTGCTGCTACCAGCTGCTGGATCAGGGGTTCACTTAGTTTCTCACTCACTGCTGCTACCAGCTGCGGGATCAGGGGTTCACTTAGTTTCTCACTCACTGCTGCTACCAGCTGCTGGATCAGGGATTCACTTAGTTTCTCACACACTGCTGCTACCAGCTCCTGGATCAGGGGTTCACTTAGTTTCTCACACCCTGCTGCTACCAGCTGCTGGATCAGGGGTTCACTTAGTTTCTCACTGCTGCTACCAGCTGGTGGATCAGGGGTTCACTTAGTTTCTCACACCCTGCTGCTACCAGCTGCTGGATCAGGGGTTCACTTAGTTTCTCACTGCTGCTACCAGCTGCTGGATCAGGGGTTCACTTAGTTTCTCACTGCTGCTACCAGCTGCTGGATCAGGGGTTCACTTAGTTTCTCACACACTGCTGCTACCAGCTGCTGGATCAGGGGTTCACTTAGTTTCTCACACACTGCTGCTACCAGCTGCTGGATCAGGGGTTCACTTAGTTTCTCACTCACTGCTGCTACCAGCTGCTGGATCAGGGGTTCACTTAGTTTCTCACTCACTGCTGCTACCAGCTGCGGGATCAGGGGTTCACTTAGTTTCTCACTAACTGCTGCTACCAGCTGCTGGATCAGGGATTCACTTAGTTTCTCACACACTGCTGCTACCAGCTGCTGGATCAGGGGTTCACTTAGTTTCTCACACACTGCTGCTACCAGCTGCTGGATCAGGGGTTCACTTAGTTTCTCACTCACTGCTGCTACCAGCTGCTGGATCAGGGGTTCACTTAGTTTCTCACACACTGCTGCTACCAGCTGCTGGATCAGGGGTTCACTTAGTTTCTCACACCCTGCTGCTACCAGCTGCTGGATCAGGGGTTCACTTAGTTTCTCACACCCTGCTGCTACCAGCTCCTGGATCAGGGGTTCACTTAGTTTCTCACACCCTGCTGCTACCAGCTGCTGGATCAGGGGTTCACTTAGTTTCTCACTGCTGCTACCAGCTGGTGGATCAGGGGTTCACTTAGTTTCTCACACCCTGCTGCTACTATCTGCTGGATCAGGGGTTCACTTAGTTTCTCACTGCTGCTACCAGCTGCTGGATCAGGGGTTCACTTAGTTTCTCACACACTGCTGCTACCAGCTGCTGGATCAGGGGTTCACTTAGTTTCTCACACCCTGCTGCTACCAGCTGGTGGATCAGGGGTTCACTTAGTTTCTCACACCCTGCTGCTACCAGCTGCTGGATCAGGGGTTCACTTAGTTTCTCATACCCTGCTGCTACCAGCTGCTGGATCAGGGGTTCACTTAGTTTCTCACACACTGCTGCTACCAGCTGCTGGATCAGGGGTTCACTTAGTTTCTCTCACACTGCTGCTACCAGCTGCTGGATCAGGGGTTCACTTAGTTTCTCTCACACTGCTGCTACCAGCTGCTGGATCAGGGGTTCACTTAGTTTCTCTCTCACTGCTGCTACCAGCTGCTGGATCAAGGGTTCACTTAGTTTCTCACACACTGCTGCTACCAGCTGCTGGATCAGGGGTTCACTTAGTTTCTCACTGCTGCTACCAGCTGCTGGATCAGGGGTTCACTTAGTTTCTCACTCACTGCTGCTACCAGCTGCTGGATCAGGGGTTCACTTAGTTTCTCACACACTGCTGCTACCAGCTGCTGGATCAGGGGTTCACTTAGTTTCTCACACACTGCTGCTACCAGCTGCTGGATCAGGGGTTCACTTAGTTTCTCACTGCTGCTACCAGCTGCTGGATCAGGGGTTCACTTAGTTTCTCACACACTGCTGCTACCAGCTGCTGGATCAGGGGTTCACTTAGTTTCTCACACACTGCTGCTACCAGCTGCTGGATCAGGGGTTCACTTAGTTTAACACATACTGCTGCTACCAGCTGCAGGATCAGGGGTTCACTTAGTTTCTCACACACTGCTGCTACCAGCTGCTGGATCAGGGGTTCACTTAGTTTCTCACACACTGCTGCTACCAGCTGCTGGATCAGGGGTTCACTTAGTTTTTCACTCACTGCTGCTACCAGCTGCTGGATCAGGGGTTCACTTAGTTTCTCACACACTGCTGCTACCAGCTGCTGGATCAGGGGTTCACTTAGTTTCTCACTCACTGCTGCTACCAGCTGCTGGATCAGGGGTTCACTTAGTTTTTCACTCACTGCTGCTACCAGCTGCTGGATCAGGGGTTCACTTAGTTTCTCACTCACTGCTTCTACCAGCTGCTGTATCAGGGGTTCACTTAGTTTCTCACTGCTGCTACCAGCTGCTGGATCAGGGGTTCACTTAGTTTCTCACTGCTGCTACCAGCTACTGGATCAGGGGTTCACTTAGTTTCTCACACACTGCTGCTACCAGCTGCTGGATCAGGGGTTCACTTAGTTTCTCACACACTGCTGCTACCAGCTGCTGGATCAGGGGTTCACTTAGTTTCTCACTCACTGCTGCTACCAGCTGCGGGATCAGGGGTTCACTTAGTTTCTCACTCACTGCTGCTACCAGCTGCTGGATCAGGGGTTCACTTAGTTTCTCACACACTGCTGCTACCAGCTGCTGGATCAGGGGTTCACTTAGTTTCTCACACACTGCTGCTACCAGCTGCTGCATCAGGGGTTCACTTAGTTTCTCACACACTGCTGCTACCAGCTGCTGGATCAGGGGTTCACTTAGTTTCTCACACCCTGCTGCTACCAGCTGCTGGATCAGGGGTTCACTTAGTTTCTCACACCCTGCTGCTACCAGCTCCTGGATCAGGGGTTCACTTAGTTTCTCACACCCTGCTGCTACCAGCTGGTGGATCAGGGGTTCACTTAGTTTCTCACACCCTGCTGCTACCAGCTGGTGGATCAGGGGTTCACTTAGTTTCTCACACCCTGCTGCTACCAGCTGCTGGATCAGGGGTTCACTTAGTTTCTCACTGCTGCTACCAGCTGGTGGATCAGGGGTTCACTTAGTTTCTCACACACTGCTGCTACCAGCTGCTGGATCAGGGGTTCACTTAGTTTCTCACACACTGCTGCTACCAGCTGCTGGATCAGGGGTTCACTTAGTTTCTCACACACTGCTGCTACCATCTGCTGGATCAGGGGTTCACTTAGTTTTTCACTCACTGCTGCTACCAGCTGCTGGATCAGGGGTTCACTTAGTTTTTCACTCACTGCTGCTACCAGCTGCTTGATCAGGGGTTCACTTAGTTTCTCACTCACTGCTGCTACCAGCTGCTGGATCAGGGGTTCACTTAGTTTCTTTCTCACTGCTGCTACTAGCTGCTGGATCAGGGGTTCACTTAGGTTCTCACACACTGCTGCTACCAGCTGCTGGATCAGGGGTTCACTTAGTTTCTTACTCACTGCTGCTACAAGCTGCTGGATCAGGGGTTCACTTAGTTTCTCACACACTGCTGCTACCAGCTGCTGGATCAGGGGTTCACTTAGTTTCTCACTCACTGCTGCTACCAGCTGCTGGATCAGGGGTTCACTTAGTTTCTCACACCCTGCTGCTACCAGCTGCTGGATCAGGGGTTCACTTAGTTTCTCACACACTGCTGCTACCAGCTGCTGGATCAGGGGTTCACTTAGTTTCTCACTCACTGCTGCTACCAGCTGCTGGATCAGGGGTTCACTTAGTTTCTCACACACTGCTGCTACCAGCTGCTGGATCAGGGGTTCACTTAGTTTCTCACACACTGCTGCTACCAGCTGCTGGATCAGGGGTTCACTTAGTTTCTCACACACTGCTGCTACCAGCTGGTGGATCAGGGGTTCACTTAGTTTCTCACACACTGCTGCTACCAAATGCTGGATCAGGGGTTCACTTAGTTTCTCACACACTGCTGCTACCAGCTGCTGGATCAGGGGTTCACTTAGTTTCTCACACCCTGCTGCTACCAGCTGCTGGATCAGGGGTTCACTTAATTTCTCACACCCTGCTGCTACCAGCTGCTGGATCAAGGGTTCACTTAGTTTCACACTCACAGCTGCTACCAGTTGCTGGATCAGGGGTTCACTTAGTTTCTCACTGCTGCTACCAGCTGCTGGATCAGGGGTTCACTTAGTTTCTCACACACTGCTGCTACCAGCTGCTGGATCAGGGATTCACTTAGTTTCTCTCACACTGCTGCTACCAGCTGCTGGATCAGGGGTTCACTTAGTTTCTCTCACACTGCTGCTACCAGCTGCTGGATCAGGGGTTCACTTAGTTTCTCTCACACTGCTGCTACCAGCTGCTGGATCAAGGGTTCACTTAGTTTCTCACACACTGCTGCTACCAGCTGCTGGATCAGGGGTTCACTTAGTTTCTCACTGCTGCTACCAGCTGCTGGATCAGGGGTTCACTTAGTTTCTCACTCACTGCTGCTACCAGCTGCTGGATCAGGGGTTCACTTAGTTTCTCACACACTGCTGCTACCAGCTGCTGGATCAGGGGTTCACTTAGATTCTCACTGCTGCTACCAGCTGCTGGATCAGGGGTTCACTTAGTTTCTCACACACTGCTGCTACCAGCTGCTGGATCAGGGGTTCACTTAGTTTCTCACACACTGCTGCTACCAGCTGCTGGATCAGGGGTTCACTTAGTTTAACACATACTGCTGCTACCAGCTGCTGGATCAGGGGTTCACTTAGTTTCTCACACACTGCTGCTACCAGCTGCTGGATCAGGGGTTCACTTAGTTTCTCACTCACTGCTGCTACCAGCTGCTGGATCAGGGGTTCACTTAGTTTCTCACTCACTGCTGCTACCAGCTGCGCGATCAGGGGTTCACTTAGTTTCTCACTCACTGCTGCTACCAGCTGCTGGATCAGGGGTTCACTTAGTTTCTCACACACTGCTGCTACCAGCTGCTGGATCAGGGGTTCACTTAGTTTCTCACACACTGCTGCTACCAGCTGCTGCATCAGGGGTTCACTTAGTTTCTCACACACTGCTGCTACCAGCTGCTGGATCAGGGGTTCACTTAGTTTCTCACACCCTGCTGCTACCAGCTGCTGGATCAGGGGTTCACTTAGTTTCTCACACCCTGCTGCTACCAGCTCCTGGATCAGGGGTTCACTTAGTTTCTCACACCCTGCTGCTACCAGCTGGTGGATCAGGGGTTCACTTAGTTTCTCACACCCTGCTGCTACCAGCTGGTGGATCAGGGGTTCACTTAGTTTCTCACACCCTGCTGCTACCAGCTGCTGGATCAGGGGTTCACTTAGTTTCTCACTGCTGCTACCAGCTGGTGGATCAGGGGTTCACTTAGTTTCTCACACACTGCTGCTACCAGCTGCTGGATCAGGGGTTCACTTAGTTTCTCACACACTGCTGCTACCAGCTGCTGGATCAGGGGTTCACTTAGTTTCTCACACACTGCTGCTACCATCTGCTGGATCAGGGGTTCACTTAGTTTTTCACTCACTGCTGCTACCAGCTGCTGGATCAGGGGTTCACTTAGTTTTTCACTCACTGCTGCTACCAGCTGCTTGATCAGGGGTTCACTTAGTTTCTCACTCACTGCTGCTACCAGCTGCTGGATCAGGGGTTCACTTAGTTTCTTTCTCACTGCTGCTACTAGCTGCTGGATCAGGGGTTCACTTAGGTTCTCACACACTGCTGCTACCAGCTGCTGGATCAGGGGTTCACTTAGTTTCTTACTCACTGCTGCTACAAGCTGCTGGATCAGGGGTTCACTTAGTTTCTCACACACTGCTGCTACCAGCTGCTGGATCAGGGGTTCACTTAGTTTCTCACTCACTGCTGCTACCAGCTGCTGGATCAGGGGTTCACTTAGTTTCTCACACCCTGCTGCTACCAGCTGCTGGATCAGGGGTTCACTTAGTTTCTCACACACTGCTGCTACCAGCTGCTGGATCAGGGGTTCACTTAGTTTCTCACTCACTGCTGCTACCAGCTGCTGGATCAGGGGTTCACTTAGTTTCTCACACACTGCTGCTACCAGCTGCTGGATCAGGGGTTCACTTAGTTTCTCACACACTGCTGCTACCAGCTGCTGGATCAGGGGTTCACTTAGTTTCTCACACACTGCTGCTACCAGCTGGTGGATCAGGGGTTCACTTAGTTTCTCACACACTGCTGCTACCAAATGCTGGATCAGGGGTTCACTTAGTTTCTCACACACTGCTGCTACCAGCTGCTGGATCAGGGGTTCACTTAGTTTCTCACACCCTGCTGCTACCAGCTGCTGGATCAGGGGTTCACTTAATTTCTCACACCCTGCTGCTACCAGCTGCTGGATCAAGGGTTCACTTAGTTTCACACTCACAGCTGCTACCAGTTGCTGGATCAGGGGTTCACTTAGTTTCTCACTGCTGCTACCAGCTGCTGGATCAGGGGTTCACTTAGTTTCTCACACACTGCTGCTACCAGCTGCTGGATCAGGGATTCACTTAGTTTCTCTCACACTGCTGCTACCAGCTGCTGGATCAGGGGTTCACTTAGTTTCTCTCACACTGCTGCTACCAGCTGCTGGATCAAGGGTTCACTTAGTTTCTCACACACTGCTGCTACCAGCTGCTGGATCAGGGGTTCACTTAGTTTCTCACTGCTGCTACCAGCTGCTGGATCAGGGGTTCACTTAGTTTCTCACTCACTGCTGCTACCAGCTGCTGGATCAGGGGTTCACTTAGTTTCTCACACACTGCTGCTACCAGCTGCTGGATCAGGGGTTCACTTAGTTTCTCACTGCTGCTACCAGCTGCTGGATCAGGGGTTCACTTAGTTTCTCACACACTGCTGCTACCAGCTGCTGGATCAGGGGTTCACTTAGTTTCTCACACACTGCTGCTACCAGCTGCTGGATCAGGGGTTCACTTAGTTTAACACATACTGCTGCTACCAGCTGCTGGATCAGGGGTTCACTTAGTTTCTCACACACTGCTGCTACCAGCTGCTGGATCAGGGGTTCACTTAGTTTCTCACTCACTGCTGCTACCAGCTGCGGGATCAGGGGTTCACTTAGTTTCTCACTCACTGCTGCTACCAGCTGCTGGATCAGGGGTTCACTTAGTTTCTCACACACTGCTGCTACCAGCTGCTGGATCAGGGGTTCACTTAGTTTCTCACACACTGCTGCTACCAGCTGCTGCATCAGGGGTTCACTTAGTTTCTCATACACTGCTGCTACCAGCTGCTGGATCAGGGGTTCACTTAGTTTCTCACACCCTGCTGCTACCAGCTGCTGGATCAGGGGTTCACTTAGTTTCTCACACCCTGCTGCTACCAGCTCCTGGATCAGGGGTTCACTTAGTTTCTCACACCCTGCTGCTACCAGCTGCTGGATCAGGGGTTCACTTAGTTTCTCACACACTGCTGCTACCAGCTGCTGGATCAGGGGTTCACTTAGTTTCTCACACACTGCTGCTACCAGCTGCTGGATCAGGGGTTCACTTAGTTTCTCACACACTGCTGCTACCAGCTGCTGGATCAGTGGTTCACTTATTTATTCACTCACTGCTGCTACCAGCTGCTGGATCAGGGGTTCACTTAGTTTTTCACTCACTGCTGCTACCAGCTGCTTGATCAGGGGTTCACTTAGTTTCTCACTCACTGCTGCTACCAGCTGCTGGATCAGGGGTTCACTTAGTTTCTTTCTCACTGCTGCTACCAGCTGCTGGATCAGGGGTTCACTTAGTTTCTCACACCCTGCTGCTACCAGCTGGTGGATCAGGGGTTCACTTAGTTTCTCACACACTGCTGCTACCAGCTGCTGGATCAGGGGTTCACTTAGTTTCTCACACCCTGCTGCTACCAGCTGCTGGATCAGGGGTTCACTTAGTTTCTCACTGCTGCTACCAGCTGGTGGATCAGGGGTTCACTTAGTTTCTCACACACTGCTGCTACCAGCTGCTGGATCAGGGGTTCACTTAGTTTCTCACACACTGCTGCTACCAGCTGGTGGATCAGTGATTCACTTATTTATTCACTCACTGCTGCTACCAGCTGCTGGATCAGGGGTTCACTTAGTTTTTCACTCACTGCTGCTACCAGCTGCTTGATCAGGGGTTCACTTAGTTTCTCACTCACTGCTGCTACCAGCTGCTGGATCAGGGGTTCACTTAGTTTCTTTCTCACTGCTGCTACCAGCTGCTGGATCAGGGGTTCACTTAGTTTCTCACACACTGCTGCTACCAGCTGCTGGATCAGGGGTTCACTTAGTTTCTCACTCACTGCTGCTACCAGCTGCTGGATCAGGGGTTCACGTAGTTTCTTACTCACTCACTGCTGCTACCAGCTGCTGGATCAGGGGTTCACTTAGTTTCTCACACACTGCTGCTACCAGCTGCTGGATCAGGGGTTCACTTAGTTTCTCACTGCTGCTACCAGCTGCTGGATCAGGGGTTCACTTAGTTTCTCACACACTGCTGCTACCAGCTGCTGGATCAGGGGTTCACTTAGTTTCTCACACACTGCTGCTACCAGCTGCTGGAACAGGGGTTCACTTAGTTTCTCACTGTTGCTACCAGCTGCTGGATCAGGGGTTCACTTAGTTTCTCACACACTGCTGCTACCAGCTGCTGGATCAGGGGTTCACTTAGTTTCTCACACACTGCTGCTACCAGCTGCTGGATCAGGGGTTCACTTAGTTTAACACATACTGCTGCTACCAGCTGCTGGATCAGGGGTTCACTTAGTTTCTCACACACTGCTGCTACCAGCTGCTGGATCAGGGGTTCACTTAGTTTCTCACTCACTGCTGCTACCAGCTGCTGGATCAGGGGTTCACTTAGTTTTTCACTCACTGCTGCTACCAGCTGCTGGATCAGGGGTTCACTTAGTTTCTCACTCACTGCTGCTACCAGCTGCTGGATCAGGGGTTCACTTAGTTTTTCACTCACTGCTGCTACCAGCTGCTGGATCAGGGGTTCACTTAGTTTCTCACTCACTGCTGCTACTAGCTGCTGGATCAGGGGTTCACTTAGTTTCTCACTCACTGCTGCTACCAGCTGCTGGATCAGGGGTTCACTTAGTTTCTCACACACTGCTGCTACCAGCTGCTGGATCAGAGGTTCACTTAGTTTCTCACTCACTGCTGCTACCAGCTGCTGGATCAGGGGTTCACTTAGTTTCTCTCTGCTGCTACCAGCTGCTGGATCAGGGGTTCACTTAGTTTCTCACTGCTGCTACCAGCTGCTGGATCAGGGGTTCACTTAGTTTCTCACAAACTGCTGCTACCAGCTGCTGGATCAGGGGTTCACTTAGTTTCTCACACACTGCTGCTACCAGCTGCTGGATCAGGGGTTCACTTAGTTTCTCACTCACTGCTGCTACCAGCTGCTGGATCAGGGGTTCACTTAGTTTCTCACTCACTGCTGCTACCAGCTGCGGGATCAGGGGTTCACTTAGTTTCTCACTCACTGCTGCTACCAGCTGCTGGATCAGGGATTCACTTAGTTTCTCACACACTGCTGCTACCAGCTCCTGGATCAGGGGTTCACTTAGTTTCTCACACCCTGCTGCTACCAGCTGCTGGATCAGGGGTTCACTTAGTTTCTCACTGCTGCTACCAGCTGGTGGATCAGGGGTTCACTTAGTTTCTCACACCCTGCTGCTACCAGCTGCTGGATCAGGGGTTCACTTAGTTTCTCACTGCTGCTACCAGCTGCTGGATCAGGGGTTCACTTAGTTTCTCACTGCTGCTACCAGTTGCTGGATCAGGGGTTCACTTAGTTTCTCACACACTGCTGCTACCAGCTGCTGGATCAGGGGTTCACTTAGTTTCTCACACACTGCTGCTACCAGCTGCTGGATCAGGGGTTCACTTAGTTTCTCACTCACTGCTGCTACCAGCTGCTGGATCAGGGGTTCACTTAGTTTCTCACTCACTGCTGCTACCAGCTGCGGGATCAGGGGTTCACTTAGTTTCTCACTCACTGCTGCTACCAGCTGCTGGATCAGGGATTCACTTAGTTTCTCACACACTGCTGCTACCAGCTGCTGGATCAGGGGTTCACTTAGTTTCTCACACACTGCTGCTACCAGCTGCTGGATCAGGGGTTCACTTAGTTTCTCACTCACTGCTGCTACCAGCTGCTGGATCAGGGGTTCACTTAGTTTCTCACACACTGCTGCTACCAGCTGCTGGATCAGGGGTTCACTTAGTTTCTCACACCCTGCTGCTACCAGCTGCTGGATCAGGGGTTCACTTAGTTTCTCACACCCTGCTGCTACCAGCTCCTGGATCAGGGGTTCACTTAGTTTCTCACACCCTGCTGCTACCAGCTGCTGGATCAGGGGTTCACTTAGTTTCTCACTGCTGCTACCAGCTGGTGGATCAGGGGTTCACTTAGTTTCTCACACCCTGCTGCTACTATCTGCTGGATCAGGGGTTCACTTAGTTTCTCACTGCTGCTACCAGCTGCTGGATCAGGGGTTCACTTAGTTTCTCACACACTGCTGCTACCAGCTGCTGGATCAGGGGTTCACTTAGTTTCTCACACCCTGCTGCTACCAGCTGGTGGATCAGGGGTTCACTTAGTTTCTCACACCCTGCTGCTACCAGCTGCTGGATCAGGGGTTCACTTAGTTTCTCATACCCTGCTGCTACCAGCTGCTGGATCAGGGGTTCACTTAGTTTCTCACACACTGCTGCTACCAGCTGCTGGATCAGGGGTTCACTTAGTTTCTCTCACACTGCTGCTACCAGCTGCTGGATCAGGGGTTCACTTAGTTTCTCTCACACTGCTGCTACCAGCTGCTGGATCAGGGGTTCACTTAGTTTCTCTCACCCTGCTGCTACCAGCTGCTGGATCAAGGGTTCACTTAGTTTCTCACACACTGCTGCTACCAGCTGCTGGATCAGGGGTTCACTTAGTTTCTCACTGCTGCTACCAGCTGCTGGATCAGGGGTTCACTTAGTTTCTCACTCACTGCTGCTACCAGCTGCTGGATCAGGGGTTCACTTAGTTTCTCACACACTGCTGCTACCAGCTGCTGGATCAGGGGTTCACTTAGTTTCTCACACACTGCTGCTACCAGCTGCTGGATCAGGGGTTCACTTAGTTTCTCACTGCTGCTACCAGCTGCTGGATCAGGGGTTCACTTAGTTTCTCACACACTGCTGCTACCAGCTGCTGGATCAGGGGTTCACTTAGTTTCTCACACACTGCTGCTACCAGCTGCTGGATCAGGGGTTCACTTAGTTTAACACATACTGCTGCTACCAGCTGCAGGATCAGGGGTTCACTTAGTTTCTCACACACTGCTGCTACCAGCTGCTGGATCAGGGGTTCACTTAGTTTCTCATACACTGCTGCTACCAGCTGCTGGATCAGGGGTTCACTTAGTTTTTCACTCACTGCTGCTACCAGCTGCTGGATCAGGGGTTCACTTAGTTTCTCACACACTGCTGCTACCAGCTGCTGGATCAGGGGTTCACTTAGTTTCTCACTCACTGCTGCTACCAGCTGCTGGATCAGGGGTTCACTTAGTTTCTCACACACTGCTGCTACCAGCTGCTGGATCAGGGGTTCACTTAGTTTTTCACTCACTGCTGCTACCAGCTGCTGGATCAGGGGTTCACTTAGTTTCTCACTCACTGCTGCTACCAGCTGCTGTATCAGGGGTTCACTTAGTTTCTCACTGCTGCTACCAGCTGCTGGATCAGGGGTTCACTTAGTTTCTCACTGCTGCTACCAGCTACTGGATCAGGGGTTCACTTAGTTTCTCACACACTGCTGCTACCAGCTGCTGGATCAGGGGTTCACTTAGTTTCTCACACACTGCTGCTACCAGCTGCTGGATCAGGGGTTCACTTAGTTTCTCACTCACTGCTGCTACCAGCTGCGGGATCAGGGGTTCACTTAGTTTCTCACTCACTGCTGCTACCAGCTGCTGGATCAGGGGTTCACTTAGTTTCTCACACACTGCTGCTACCAGCTGCTGGATCAGGGGTTCACTTAGTTTCTCACACACTGCTGCTACCAGCTGCTGCATCAGGGGTTCACTTAGTTTCTCACACACTGCTGCTACCAGCTGCTGGATCAGGGGTTCACTTAGTTTCTCACACCCTGCTGCTACCAGCTGCTGGATCAGGGGTTCACTTAGTTTCTCACACCCTGCTGCTACCAGCTCCTGGATCAGGGGTTCACTTAGTTTCTCACACCCTGCTGCTACCAGCTGGTGGATCAGGGGTTCACTTAGTTTCTCACACCCTGCTGCTACCAGCTGGTGGATCAGGGGTTCACTTAGTTTCTCACACCCTGCTGCTACCAGCTGCTGGATCAGGGGTTCACTTAGTTTCTCACTGCTGCTACCAGCTGGTGGATCAGGGGTTCACTTAGTTTCTCACACACTGCTGCTACCAGCTGCTGGATCAGGGGTTCACTTAGTTTCTCACACACTGCTGCTACCAGCTGCTGGATCAGGGGTTCACTTAGTTTCTCACACACTGCTGCTACCATCTGCTGGATCAGGGGTTCACTTAGTTTTTCACTCACTGCTGCTACCAGCTGCTGGATCAGGGGTTCACTTAGTTTTTCACTCACTGCTGCTACCAGCTGCTTGATCAGGGGTTCACTTAGTTTCTCACTCACTGCTGCTACCAGCTGCTGGATCAGGGGTTCACTTAGTTTCTTTCTCACTGCTGCTACTAGCTGCTGGATCAGGGGTTCACTTAGGTTCTCACACACTGCTGCTACCAGCTGCTGGATCAGGGGTTCACTTAGTTTCTTACTCACTGCTGCTACAAGCTGCTGGATCAGGGGTTCACTTAGTTTCTCACACACTGCTGCTACCAGCTGCTGGATCAGGGGTTCACTTAGTTTCTCACTGCTGCTACCAGCTGCTGGATCAGGGGTTCACTTAGTTTCTCACACACTGCTGCTACCAGCTGCTGGATCAGGGGTTCACTTAGTTTCTCACACACTGCTGCTACCAGCTGCTGGATCAGGGGTTCACTTAGTTTAACACATACTGCTGCTACCAGCTGCTGGATCAGGGGTTCACTTAGTTTCTCACACACTGCTGCTACCAGCTGCTGGATCAGGGGTTCACTTAGTTTCTCACTCACTGCTGCTACCAGCTGCTGGATCAGGGGTTCACTTAGTTTTTCACTCACTGCTGCTTCCAGCTGCTGGATCAGGGGTTCACTTAGTTTCTCACTCACTGCTGCTACCAGCTGCTGGATCAGGGGTTCACTTAGTTTCTCACTCACTGCTGCTACCAGCTGCTGGATCAGGGGTTCACTTAGTTTCTCACACACTGCTGCTACCAGCTGCTGGATCAGAGGTTCACTTAGTTTCTCACTGCTGCTACCAGCTGCTGGATCAGGGGTTCACTTAGTTTCTCACACACTGCTGCTACCAGCTGCTGGATCAGGGGTTCACTTAGTTTCTCACTCACTGCTGCTACCAGCTGCTGGATCAGGGGTTCACTTAGTTTCTCACTCACTGCTGCTACCAGCTGCTGGATCAGGGGTTCACTTAGTTTCTCACTCACTGCTGCTACCAGCTGCTGGATCAGGGATTCACTTAGTTTTTCACACACTGCTGCTACCAGCTGCTGGATCAGGGGTTCACTTAGTTTCTCACACACTGCTGCTACCAGCTGCTGGATCAGGGGTTCACTTAGTTTCTCACTGCTGCTACCAGCTGCTGGATCAGGGGTTCACTTAGTTTCTCACTGCTGCTACCAGCTGCTGGATCAGGGGTTCACTTAGTTTCTCACACACTGCTGCTACCAGCTGCTGGATCAGGGGTTCACTTAGTTTCTCACACACTGCTGCTACCAGCTGCTGGATCAGGGGTTCACTTAGTTTAACACATACTGCTGCTACCAGCTGCTGCATCAGGGGTTCACTTAGTTTCTCACACACTGCTGCTACCAGCTGCTGGATCAGGGGTTCACTTAGTTTCTCACACACTGCTGCTACCAGCTGCTGGATCAGGGGTTCACTTAGTTTTTCACTCACTGCTGCTACCAGCTGCTGGATCAGGGGTTCACTTAGTTTCTCACACACTGCTGCTACCAGCTGCTGGATCAGGGGTTCACTTAGTTTCTCACTCACTGCTGCTACCAGCTGCTGGATCAGGGGTTCACTTAGTTTCTCACACACTGCTGCTACCAGCTGCTGGATCAGGGGTTCACTTAGTTTTTCACTCACTGCTGCTACCAGCTGCTGGATCAGGGGTTCACTTAGTTTCTCACTCACTGCTGCTACCAGCTGCTGTATCAGGGGTTCACTTAGTTTCTCACTGCTGCTACCAGCTGCTGGATCAGGGGTTCACTTAGTTTCTCACTGCTGCTACCAGCTGCTGGATCAGGGGTTCACTTAGTTTCTCACACACTGCTGCTACCAGCTGCTGGATCAGGGGTTCACTTAGTTTCTCACACACTGCTGCTACCAGCTGCTGGATCAGGGGTTCACTTAGTTTCTCACTCACTGCTGCTACCAGCTGCGGGATCAGGGGTTCACTTAGTTTCTCACTCACTGCTGCTACCAGCTGCTGGATCAGGGGTTCACTTAGTTTCTCACACACTGCTGCTACCAGCTGCTGGATCAGGGGTTCACTTAGTTTCTCACACACTGCTGCTACCAGCTGCTGCATCAGGGGTTCACTTAGTTTCTCACACACTGCTGCTACCAGCTGCTGGATCAGGGGTTCACTTAGTTTCTCACACCCTGCTTCTACCAGCTGCTGGATCAGGGGTTCACTTAGTTTCTCACACCCTGCTGCTACCAGCTCCTGGATCAGGGGTTCACTTAGTTTCTCACACCCTGCTGCTACCAGCTGGTGGATCAGGGGTTCACTTAGTTTCTCACACCCTGCTGCTACCAGCTGGTGGATCAGGGGTTCACTTAGTTTCTCACACCCTGCTGCTACCAGCTGCTGGATCAGGGGTTCACTTAGTTTCTCACTGCTGCTACCAGCTGGTGGATCAGGGGTTCACTTAGTTTCTCACACACTGCTGCTACCAGCTGGTGGATTAGGGGTTCACTTAGTTTCTCACACACTGCTGCTACCAGCTGCTGGATCAGGGGTTCACTTAGTTTCTCACACACTGCTGCTACCAGCTGCTGGATCAGGGGTTCACTTAGTTTTTCACTCACTGCTGCTACCAGCTGCTGGATCAGGGGTTCACTTAGTTTTTCACTCACTGCTGCTACCAGCTGCTGGATCAGGGGTTCACTTAGTTTTTCACTCACTGCTGCTACCAGCTGCTGGATCAGGGGTTCACTTAGTTTCTCACTCACTGCTGCTACCAGCTGCTTGATCAGGGGTTCACTTAGTTTCTTTCTCACTGCTGCTACCAGCTGCTGGATCAGGGGTTCACTTAGGTTCTCACACACTGCTGCTACCAGCTGCTGGATCAGGGGTTCACTTAATTTCTCACTCACTGCTGCTACCAGCTGCTGGATCAGGGGTTCACTTAGTTTCTTACTCACTGCTGCTACAAGCTGCTGGATCAGGGGTTCACTTAGTTTCTCACACACTGCTGCTACCAGCTGCTGGATCAGGGGTTCACTTAGTTTCTCACACCCTGCTGCTACCAGCTCCTGGATCAGGGGTTCACTTAGTTTCTCACACCCTGCTGCTACCAGCTGCTGGATCAGGGGTTCACTTAGTTTCTCACTGCTGCTACCAGCTGGTGGATCAGGGGTTCACTTAGTTTCTCACACCCTGCTGCTACTATCTGCTGGATCAGGGGTTCACTTAGTTTCTCACTGCTGCTACCAGCTGCTGGATCAGGGGTTCACTTAGTTTCTCACACACTGCTGCTACCAGCTGCTGGATCAGGGGTTCACTTAGTTTCTCACACCCTGCTGCTACCAGCTGGTGGATCAGGGGTTCACTTAGTTTCTCACACCCTGCTGCTACCAGCTGCTGGATCAGGGGTTCACTTAGTTTCTCATACCCTGCTGCTACCAGCTGCTGGATCAGGGGTTCACTTAGTTTCTCACACACTGCTGCTACCAGCTGCTGGATCAGGGGTTCACTTAGTTTCTCTCACACTGCTGCTACCAGCTGCTGGATCAGGGGTTCACTTAGTTTCTCTCACACTGCTGCTACCAGCTGCTGGATCAGGGGTTCACTTAGTTTCTCTCACCCTGCTGCTACCAGCTGCTGGATCAAGGGTTCACTTAGTTTCTCACACACTGCTGCTACCAGCTGCTGGATCAGGGGTTCACTTAGTTTCTCACTGCTGCTACCAGCTGCTGGATCAGGGGTTCACTTAGTTTCTCACTCACTGCTGCTACCAGCTGCTGGATCAGGGGTTCACTTAGTTTCTCACACACTGCTGCTACCAGCTGCTGGATCAGGGGTTCACTTAGTTTCTCACACACTGCTGCTACCAGCTGCTGGATCAGGGGTTCACTTAGTTTCTCACTGCTGCTACCAGCTGCTGGATCAGGGGTTCACTTAGTTTCTCACACACTGCTGCTACCAGCTGCTGGATCAGGGGTTCACTTAGTTTCTCACACACTGCTGCTACCAGCTGCTGGATCAGGGGTTCACTTAGTTTAACACATACTGCTGCTACCAGCTGCAGGATCAGGGGTTCACTTAGTTTCTCACACACTGCTGCTACCAGCTGCTGGATCAGGGGTTCACTTAGTTTCTCACACACTGCTGCTACCAGCTGCTGGATCAGGGGTTCACTTAGTTTTTCACTCACTGCTGCTACCAGCTGCTGGATCAGGGGTTCACTTAGTTTCTCACACACTGCTGCTACCAGCTGCTGGATCAGGGGTTCACTTAGTTTCTCACTCACTGCTGCTACCAGCTGCTGGATCAGGGGTTCACTTAGTTTCTCACACACTGCTGCTACCAGCTGCTGGATCAGGGGTTCACTTAGTTTTTCACTCACTGCTGCTACCAGCTGCTGGATCAGGGGTTCACTTAGTTTCTCACTCACTGCTGCTACCAGCTGCTGTATCAGGGGTTCACTTAGTTTCTCACTGCTGCTACCAGCTGCTGGATCAGGGGTTCACTTAGTTTCTCACTGCTGCTACCAGCTACTGGATCAGGGGTTCACTTAGTTTCTCACACACTGCTGCTACCAGCTGCTGGATCAGGGGTTCACTTAGTTTCTCACACACTGCTGCTACCAGCTGCTGGATCAGGGGTTCACTTAGTTTCTCACTCACTGCTGCTACCAGCTGCGGGATCAGGGGTTCACTTAGTTTCTCACTCACTGCTGCTACCAGCTGCTGGATCAGGGGTTCACTTAGTTTCTCACACACTGCTGCTACCAGCTGCTGGATCAGGGGTTCACTTAGTTTCTCACACACTGCTGCTACCAGCTGCTGCATCAGGGGTTCACTTAGTTTCTCACACACTGCTGCTACCAGCTGCTGGATCAGGGGTTCACTTAGTTTCTCACACCCTGCTGCTACCAGCTGCTGGATCAGGGGTTCACTTAGTTTCTCACACCCTGCTGCTACCAGCTCCTGGATCAGGGGTTCACTTAGTTTCTCACACCCTGCTGCTACCAGCTGGTGGATCAGGGGTTCACTTAGTTTCTCACACCCTGCTGCTACCAGCTGGTGGATCAGGGGTTCACTTAGTTTCTCACACCCTGCTGCTACCAGCTGCTGGATCAGGGGTTCACTTAGTTTCTCACTGCTGCTACCAGCTGGTGGATCAGGGGTTCACTTAGTTTCTCACACACTGCTGCTACCAGCTGCTGGATCAGGGGTTCACTTAGTTTCTCACACACTGCTGCTACCAGCTGCTGGATCAGGGGTTCACTTAGTTTCTCACACACTGCTGCTACCATCTGCTGGATCAGGGGTTCACTTAGTTTTTCACTCACTGCTGCTACCAGCTGCTGGATCAGGGGTTCACTTAGTTTTTCACTCACTGCTGCTACCAGCTGCTTGATCAGGGGTTCACTTAGTTTCTCACTCACTGCTGCTACCAGCTGCTGGATCAGGGGTTCACTTAGTTTCTTTCTCACTGCTGCTACTAGCTGCTGGATCAGGGGTTCACTTAGGTTCTCACACACTGCTGCTACCAGCTGCTGGATCAGGGGTTCACTTAGTTTCTTACTCACTGCTGCTACAAGCTGCTGGATCAGGGGTTCACTTAGTTTCTCACACACTGCTGCTACCAGCTGCTGGATCAGGGGTTCACTTAGTTTCTCACTGCTGCTACCAGCTGCTGGATCAGGGGTTCACTTAGTTTCTCACACACTGCTGCTACCAGCTGCTGGATCAGGGGTTCACTTAGTTTCTCACTCACTGCTGCTACCAGCTGCTGGATCAGGGGTTCACTTAGTTTCTCACACACTGCTGCTACCAGCTGCTGGATCAGGGGTTCACTTAGTTTTTCACTCACTGCTGCTACCAGCTGCTGGATCAGGGGTTCACTTAGTTTCTCACTCACTGCTGCTACCAGCTGCTGTATCAGGGGTTCACTTAGTTTCTCACTGCTGCTACCAGCTGCTGGATCAGGGGTTCACTTAGTTTCTCACTGCTGCTACCAGCTACTGGATCAGGGGTTCACTTAGTTTCTCACACACTGCTGCTACCAGCTGCTGGATCAGGGGTTCACTTAGTTTCTCACACACTGCTGCTACCAGCTGCTGGATCAGGGGTTCACTTAGTTTCTCACTCACTGCTGCTACCAGCTGCGGGATCAGGGGTTCACTTAGTTTCTCACTCACTGCTGCTACCAGCTGCTGGATCAGGGGTTCACTTAGTTTCTCACACACTGCTGCTACCAGCTGCTGGATCAGGGGTTCACTTAGTTTCTCACACACTGCTGCTACCAGCTGCTGCATCAGGGGTTCACTTAGTTTCTCACACACTGCTGCTACCAGCTGCTGGATCAGGGGTTCACTTAGTTTCTCACACCCTGCTGCTACCAGCTGCTGGATCAGGGGTTCACTTAGTTTCTCACACCCTGCTGCTACCAGCTCCTGGATCAGGGGTTCACTTAGTTTCTCACACCCTGCTGCTACCAGCTGGTGGATCAGGGGTTCACTTAGTTTCTCACACCCTGCTGCTACCAGCTGGTGGATCAGGGGTTCACTTAGTTTCTCACACCCTGCTGCTACCAGCTGCTGGATCAGGGGTTCACTTAGTTTCTCACTGCTGCTACCAGCTGGTGGATCAGGGGTTCACTTAGTTTCTCACACACTGCTGCTACCAGCTGCTGGATCAGGGGTTCACTTAGTTTCTCACACACTGCTGCTACCAGCTGCTGGATCAGGGGTTCACTTAGTTTCTCACACACTGCTGCTACCATCTGCTGGATCAGGGGTTCACTTAGTTTTTCACTCACTGCTGCTACCAGCTGCTGGATCAGGGGTTCACTTAGTTTTTCACTCACTGCTGCTACCAGCTGCTTGATCAGGGGTTCACTTAGTTTCTCACTCACTGCTGCTACCAGCTGCTGGATCAGGGGTTCACTTAGTTTCTTTCTCACTGCTGCTACTAGCTGCTGGATCAGGGGTTCACTTAGGTTCTCACACACTGCTGCTACCAGCTGCTGGATCAGGGGTTCACTTAGTTTCTTACTCACTGCTGCTACAAGCTGCTGGATCAGGGGTTCACTTAGTTTCTCACACACTGCTGCTACCAGCTGCTGGATCAGGGGTTCACTTAGTTTCTCACTGCTGCTACCAGCTGCTGGATCAGGGGTTCACTTAGTTTCTCACACACTGCTGCTACCAGCTGCTGGATCAGGGGTTCACTTAGTTTCTCACACACTGCTGCTACCAGCTGCTGGATCAGGGGTTCACTTAGTTTAACACATACTGCTGCTACCAGCTGCTGGATCAGGGGTTCACTTAGTTTCTCACACACTGCTGCTACCAGCTGCTGGATCAGGGGTTCACTTAGTTTCTCACTCACTGCTGCTACCAGCTGCTGGATCAGGGGTTCACTTAGTTTTTCACTCACTGCTGCTTCCAGCTGCTGGATCAGGGGTTCACTTAGTTTCTCACTCACTGCTGCTACCAGCTGCTGGATCAGGGGTTCACTTAGTTTCTCACTCACTGCTGCTACCAGCTGCTGGATCAGGGGTTCACTTAGTTTCTCACACACTGCTGCTACCAGCTGCTGGATCAGAGGTTCACTTAGTTTCTCACTGCTGCTACCAGCTGCTGGATCAGGGGTTCACTTAGTTTCTCACACACTGCTGCTACCAGCTGCTGGATCAGGGGTTCACTTAGTTTCTCACTCACTGCTGCTACCAGCTGCTGGATCAGGGGTTCACTTAGTTTCTCACTCACTGCTGCTACCAGCTGCTGGATCAGGGGTTCACTTAGTTTCTCACTCACTGCTGCTACCAGCTGCTGGATCAGGGATTCACTTAGTTTTTCACACACTGCTGCTACCAGCTGCTGGATCAGGGGTTCACTTAGTTTCTCACACACTGCTGCTACCAGCTGCTGGATCAGGGGTTCACTTAGTTTCTCACTGCTGCTACCAGCTGCTGGATCAGGGGTTCACTTAGTTTCTCACTGCTGCTACCAGCTGCTGGATCAGGGGTTCACTTAGTTTCTCACACACTGCTGCTACCAGCTGCTGGATCAGGGGTTCACTTAGTTTCTCACACACTGCTGCTACCAGCTGCTGGATCAGGGGTTCACTTAGTTTAACACATACTGCTGCTACCAGCTGCTGGATCAGGGGTTCACTTAGTTTCTCACACACTGCTGCTACCAGCTGCTGGATCAGGGGTTCACTTAGTTTCTCACACACTGCTGCTACCAGCTGCTGGATCAGGGGTTCACTTAGTTTTTCACTCACTGCTGCTACCAGCTGCTGGATCAGGGGTTCACTTAGTTTCTCACACACTGCTGCTACCAGCTGCTGGATCAGGGGTTCACTTAGTTTCTCACTCACTGCTGCTACCAGCTGCTGGATCAGGGGTTCACTTAGTTTCTCACACACTGCTGCTACCAGCTGCTGGATCAGGGGTTCACTTAGTTTTTCACTCACTGCTGCTACCAGCTGCTGGATCAGGGGTTCACTTAGTTTCTCACTCACTGCTGCTACCAGCTGCTGTATCAGGGGTTCACTTAGTTTCTCACTGCTGCTACCAGCTGCTGGATCAGGGGTTCACTTAGTTTCTCACTGCTGCTACCAGCTGCTGGATCAGGGGTTCACTTAGTTTCTCACACACTGCTGCTACCAGCTGCTGGATCAGGGGTTCACTTAGTTTCTCACACACTGCTGCTACCAGCTGCTGGATCAGGGGTTCACTTAGTTTCTCACTCACTGCTGCTACCAGCTGCGGGATCAGGGGTTCACTTAGTTTCTCAGTCACTGCTGCTACCAGCTGCTGGATCAGGGGTTCACTTAGTTTCTCACACACTGCTGCTACCAGCTGCTGGATCAGGGGTTCACTTAGTTTCTCACACACTGCTGCTACCAGCTGCTGCATCAGGGGTTCACTTAGTTTCTCACACACTGCTGCTACCAGCTGCTGGATCAGGGGTTCACTTAGTTTCTCACACCCTGCTTCTACCAGCTGCTGGATCAGGGGTTCACTTAGTTTCTCACACCCTGCTGCTACCAGCTCCTGGATCAGGGGTTCACTTAGTTTCTCACACCCTGCTGCTACCAGCTGGTGGATCAGGGGTTCACTTAGTTTCTCACACCCTGCTGCTACCAGCTGGTGGATCAGGGGTTCACTTAGTTTCTCACACCCTGCTGCTACCAGCTGCTGGATCAGGGGTTCACTTAGTTTCTCACTGCTGCTACCAGCTGGTGGATCAGGGGTTCACTTAGTTTCTCACACACTGCTGCTACCAGCTGGTGGATTAGGGGTTCACTTAGTTTCTCACACACTGCTGCTACCAGCTGCTGGATCAGGGGTTCACTTAGTTTCTCACACACTGCTGCTACCAGCTGCTGGATCAGGGGTTCACTTAGTTTTTCACTCACTGCTGCTACCAGCTGCTGGATCAGGGGTTCACTTAGTTTTTCACTCACTGCTGCTACCAGCTGCTGGATCAGGGGTTCACTTAGTTTTTCACTCACTGCTGCTACCAGCTGCTGGATCAGGGGTTCACTTAGTTTCTCACTCACTGCTGCTACCAGCTGCTTGATCAGGGGTTCACTTAGTTTCTTTCTCACTGCTGCTACCAGCTGCTGGATCAGGGGTTCACTTAGGTTCTCACACACTGCTGCTACCAGCTGCTGGATCAGGGGTTCACTTAATTTCTCACTCACTGCTGCTACCAGCTGCTGGATCAGGGGTTCACTTAGTTTCTTACTCACTGCTGCTACAAGCTGCTGGATCAGGGGTTCACTTAGTTTCTCACACACTGCTGCTACCAGCTGCTGGATCAGGGGTTCACTTAGTTTCTCACTGCTGCTACCAGCTGCTGGATCAAGGGTTCACTTAGTTTCTCACACACTGCTGCTACCAGCTGCTGGATCAGGGGTTCACTTAGTTTCTCACACACTGCTGCTACCAGCTGCTGGATCAGGGGTTCACTTAGTTTCTCACTCACTGCTGCTACCAGCTGCTTGATCAGGGGTTCACTTAGTTTCTTTCTCACTGCTGCTACCAGCTGCTGGATCAGGGGTTCACTTAGGTTCTCACACACTGCTGCTACCAGCTGCTGGATCAGGGGTTCACTTAATTTCTCACTCACTGCTGCTACCAGCTGCTGGATCAGGGGTTCACTTAGTTTTTCACTCACTGCTGCTACCAGCTGCTGGATGAGAGGTTCACTTAGTTTCTCACTGCTGCTACCAGCTGCTGGATCAGGGGTTCACTTAGTTTCTCACACACTGCTGCTACCAGCTGCTGGATCAGGGGTTCACTTAGTTTCTCACTCACTGCTGCTACCAGCTGCTGGATCAGGGGTTCACTTAGTTTTTCACTCACTGCTGCTACCAGCTGCTGGATGAGAGGTTCACTTAGTTTCTCACTGCTGCTACCAGCTGCTGGATCAGGGGTTCACTTAGTTTCTCACACACTGCTGCTACCAGCTGCTGGATCAGGGGTTCACTTAGTTTCTCACTCACTGCTGCTACCAGCTGCTGGATCAGGGGTTCACTTAGTTTCTCACTCACTGCTGCTACCAGCTGCGGGATCAGGGTTTCACTTAGTTTCTCACTCACTGCTGCTACCAGCTGCTGGATCAGGGATTCACTTAGTTTCTCACACACTGCTGCTACCAGCTGCTGGATCAGGGGTTCACTTAGTTTCTCACACCCTGCTTCTACCAGCTGCTGGATCAGGGGTTCACTTAGTTTCTCACACCCTGCTGCTACCAGCTCCTGGATCAGGGGTTCACTTAGTTTCTCACACCCTGCTGCTACCAGCTGGTGGATCAGGGGTTCACTTAGTTTCTCACACCCTGCTGCTACCAGCTGGTGGATCAGGGGTTCACTTAGTTTCTCACACCCTGCTGCTACCAGCTGCTGGATCAGGGGTTCACTTAGTTTCTCACTGCTGCTACCAGCTGGTGGATCAGGGGTTCACTTAGTTTCTCACACACTGCTGCTACCAGCTGGTGGATTAGGGGTTCACTTAGTTTCTCACACACTGCTGCTACCAGCTGCTGGATCAGGGGTTCACTTAGTTTCTCACACACTGCTGCTACCAGCTGCTGGATCAGGGGTTCACTTAGTTTTTCACTCACTGCTGCTACCAGCTGCTGGATCAGGGGTTCACTTAGTTTTTCACTCACTGCTGCTACCAGCTGCTGGATCAGGGGTTCACTTAGTTTTTCACTCACTGCTGCTACCAGCTGCTGGATCAGGGGTTCACTTAGTTTCTCACTCACTGCTGCTACCAGCTGCTTGATCAGGGGTTCACTTAGTTTCTTTCTCACTGCTGCTACCAGCTGCTGGATCAGGGGTTCACTTAGGTTCTCACACACTGCTGCTACCAGCTGCTGGATCAGGGGTTCACTTAATTTCTCACTCACTGCTGCTACCAGCTGCTGGATCAGGGGTTCACTTAGTTTCTTACTCACTGCTGCTACAAGCTGCTGGATCAGGGGTTCACTTAGTTTCTCACACACTGCTGCTACCAGCTGCTGGATCAGGGGTTCACTTAGTTTCTCACTGCTGCTACCAGCTGCTGGATCAAGGGTTCACTTAGTTTCTCACACACTGCTGCTACCAGCTGCTGGATCAGGGGTTCACTTAGTTTCTCACACACTGCTGCTACCAGCTGCTGGATCAGGGGTTCAATTAGTTTAACACATACTGCTTCTACCAGCTGCTGGATCAGGGGTTCACTTAGTTTCTCACACACTGCTGCTACCAGCTGCTGGATCAGGGGTTCACTTAGTTTCTCACTCACTGCTGCTACCAGCTGCTGGATCAGGGGTTCACTTAGTTTTTCACTCACTGCTGCTACCAGCTGCTGGATGAGAGGTTCACTTAGTTTCTCACTGCTGCTACCAGCTGCTGGATCAGGGGTTCACTTAGTTTCTCACACACTGCTGCTACCAGCTGCTGGATCAGGGGTTCACTTAGTTTCTCACTCACTGCTGCTACCAGCTGCTGGATCAGGGGTTCACTTAGTTTCTCACTCACTGCTGCTACCAGCTGCGGGATCAGGGTTTCACTTAGTTTCTCACTCACTGCTGCTACCAGCTGCTGGATCAGGGATTCACTTAGTTTCTCACACACTGCTGCTACCAGCTGCTGGATCAGGGGTTCACTTAGTTTCTCACACACTGCTGCTACCAGCTGCTGGATCAGGGGTTCACTTAGTTTCTCACACACTGCTGCTACCAGCTGCTGGATCAGGGGTTCACTTAGTTTCTCACACACTGCTGCTACCAGCTGCTGGATCAGGGGTTCACTTAGTTTCTCACACACTGCTGCTACCAGCTGCTGGATCAGGGGTTCACTTAGTTTCTCACACACTGCTGCTACCAGCTCCTGGATCAGGGGTTCACTTAGTTTCTCACACCCTGCTGCTACCAGCTGCTGGATCAGGGGTTCACTTAGTTTCTCACTGCTGCTACCAGCTGGTGGATCAGGGGTTCACTTAGTTTCTCACTGCTGCTACCAGCTGGTGGATCAGGGGTTCACTTAGTTTCTCACTCACTGCTGCTACCAGCTGGTGGATCAGGGGTTCACTTAGTTTCTCACTGCTGCTACCAGCTGGTGGATCAGGGGTTCACTTAGTTTCTCACTCACTGCTGCTACCAAATGCTGGATCAGGGGTTCACTTAGTTTCTCACTCACTGCTGCTACCAGCTGCTGGATCAGGGGTTCACTTAGTTTCTCACACACTGCTGCTACCAGCTGCTGGATCAGGGGTTCACTTAGTTTCTCACTCACTGCTGCTACCAGCTGCTAGATCAGGGGTTCACTTAGTTTCTCACACCCTGCTGCTACCAGCTGCTGGATCAGGGGTTCACTTAGTTTCTCACACCCTGCTGCTACCAGCTGCTGGATCAAGGGTTCACTTAGTTTCACACTCACAGCTGCTACCAGTTGCTGGATCAGGGGTTCACTTAGTTTCTCACAGCTGCTACCAGCTGCTGGATCAGGGGTTCACTTAGTTTCTCACACACTGCTGCTACCAGCTGCTGGATCAGGGGTTCACTTAGTTTCTCTCACACTGCTGCTACCAGCTGCTGGATCAGGGGTTCACTTAGTTTCTCTCACACTGCTGCTACCTGCTGCTGGATCAGGGGTTCACTTAGTTTCTCTCACACTGCTGCTACCAGCTGATGGATCAAGGGTTCACTTAGTTTCTCACACACTGCTTCTACCAGCTGCTGGATCAGGGGTTCACTTAGTTTCTCACTCACTGCTGCTACCAGCTGCTGGATCAGGGGTTCACTTAGTTTCTCACACACTGCTGCTACCAGCTGCTGGATCAGGGGTTCACTTAGTTTCTCACACACTGCTGCTACCAGCTGCTGGATCAGGGGTTCACTTAGTTTCTCACTGCTGCTACCAGCTGCTGGATCAGGGGTTCACTTAGTTTCTCACACACTGCTGCTACCAGCTGCTGGATTAGGGGTTCACTTAGTTTCTCACACAATGCTGCTACCAGCTGCTGGATCAGGGGTTCAATTAGTTTCTCACACACTGCTGCTACCAGCTGCTGGATCAGGGGTTCACTTAGTTTCTCACTCACTGCTGCTACCAGCTGCTGGATCAGGGGTTCACTTAGTTTCTCACACCCTGCTGCTACCAGCTGCTGGATCAGGGGTTCACTTAGTTTCTCACACCCTGCTGCTACCAGCTGCTGGATCAGGGGTTCACTTAGTTTCTCACTCACTGCTGCTACCAGCTGCTGGATCAGGGGTTCACTTAGTTTCTCACACCCTGCTGCTACCAGCTGCTGGATCAGGGGTTCACTTAGTTTCTCACACCCTGCTGCTACCAGCTGCTGGATCAGGGGTTCACTTAGTTTCTCACACCCTGCTGCTACCAGCTGGTGGATCAGGGGTTCACTTAGTTTCTCACACACTGCTGCTACCAGCTGCTGGATCAGGGGTTCACTTAGTTTCTCACACCCTGCTGCTACCAGCTGCTGGATCAGGGGTTCACTTAGTTTCTCACTGCTGCTACCAGCTGGTGGATCAGGGGTTCACTTAGTTTCTCACACACTGCTGCTACCAGCTGCTGGATCAGGGGTTCACTTAGTTTCTCACACACTGCTGCTACCAGCTGCTGGATCAGGGGTTCACTTAGTTTCTCACACACTGCTGCTACCAGCTGCTGGATCAGTGGTTCACTTATTTATTCACTCACTGCTGCTACCAGCTGCTGGATCAGGGGTTCACTTAGTTTTTCACTCACTGCTGCTACCAGCTGCTTGATCAGGGGTTCACTTAGTTTCTCACTCACTGCTGCTACCAGCTGCTGGATCAGGGGTTCACTTAGTTTCTTTCTCACTGCTGCTACCAGCTGCTGGATCAGGGGTTCACTTAGTTTCTCACACACTGCTGCTACCAGCTGCTGGATCAGGGGTTCACTTAGTTTCTCACTCACTGCTGCTACCAGCTGCTGGATCAGGGGTTCACTTAGTTTCTTACTCACTGCTGCTACCAGCTGCTGGATCAGGGGTTCACTTAGTTTCTCACACACTGCTGCTACCAGCTGCTGGATCAGGGGTTCACTTAGTTTCTCACTGCTGCTACCAGCTGCTGGATCAGGGGTTCACTTAGTTTCTCACACACTGCTGCTACCAGCTGCTGGATCAGGGGTTCACTTAGTTTAACACATACTGCTGCTACCAGCTGCTGGATCAGGGGTTCACTTAGTTTCTCACACACTGCTGCTACCAGCTGCTGGATCAGGGGTTCACTTAGTTTCTCACTCACTGCTGCTACCAGCTGCTGGATCAGGGGTTCACTTAGTTTTTCACTCACTGCTGCTACCAGCTGCTGGATCAGGGGTTCACTTAGTTTCTCACTCACTGCTGCTACCAGCTGCTGGATCAGGGGTTCACTTAGTTTCTCACTCACTGCTGCTACCAGCTGCTGGATCAGGGGTTCACTTAGTTTCTCACACACTGCTGCTACCAGCTGCTGGATCAGAGGTTCACTTAGTTTCTCACTCACTGCTGCTACCAGCTGCTGGATCAGGGGTTCACTTAGTTTCTCACTGCTGCTACCAGCTGCTGGATCAGGGGTTCACTTAGTTTGTCACTGCTGCTATCAGCTGCTGGATCAGGGGTTCACTTAGTTTCTCACACACTGCTGCTACCAGCTGCTGGATCAGGGGTTCACTTAGTTTCTCAATCACTGCTGCTACCAGCTGCTGGATCAGGGGTTCACTTAGTTTCTCACTCACTGCTGCTACCAGCTGCTGGATCAGGGGTTCACTTAGTTTCTCACTCACTGCTGCTACCAGCTGCTGGATCAGGGGTTCACTTAGTTTCTCACACACTGCTGCTACCAGCTGCTGGATCAGGGGTTCACTTAGTTTCTCACACCCTGCTGCTACCAGCTGCTGGATCAGGGGTTCACTTAGTTTCTCACTCACTGCTGCTACCAGCTGCTGGATCAGGGATTCACTTAGTTTCTCACACACTGCTGCTACCAGCTGCTGGATCAGGGGTTCACTTAGTTTCTAACACAGCTTCTACCAGCTGCTGGATCAGGGGTTCACTTAGTTTCTCACTGCTGCTACCAGCTGCTGGATCAGGGGTTCACTTAGTTTCTCACTGCTGCTACCAGCTGCTGGATCAGGGGTTCACTTAGTTTCTCACACACTGCTGCTACCAGCTGCTGGATCAGGGGTTCACTTAGTTTCTCACACACTGCTGCTACCAGCTGCTGGATCAGGGGTTCACTTAGTTTAACACATACTGCTGCTACCAGCTGCTGGATCAGGGGTTCACTTAGTTTCTCACACACTGCTGCTACCAGCTGCTGGATCAGGGGTTCACTTAGTTTCTCACACACTGCTGCTACCAGCTGCTGGATCAGGGGTTCACTTAGTTTTTCACTCACTGCTGCTACCAGCTGCTGGATCAGTGGTTCACTTAGTTTCTCACACACTGCTGCTACCAGCTGCTGGATCAGGGGTTCACTTAGTTTCTCACTCACTGCTGCTACCAGCTGCTGGATCAGGGGTTCACTTAGTTTCTCACACACTGCTGCTACCAGCTGCTGGATCAGGGGTTCACTTAGTTTCTCACACCCTGCTGCTACCAGCTGCTGCATCAGGGGTTCACTTAGTTTCTCACTCACTGCTGCTACCAGCTGCTGGATCAGGGGTTCACTTAGTTTCTCACACACTGCTGCTACCAGCTGCTGGATCAGGGGTTCACTTAGTTTCTCACACACTGCAGCTACCAGCTGCTGGATCAGGGGTTCACTTAGTTTCTCACTCACTGCTGCTACCAGCTGCTGGATCAGGGGTTCACTTAGTTTTTCACTCACTGCTGCTACCAGCTGCTGGATCAGGGGTTCACTTAGTTTCTCACTCACTGCTGCTACCAGCTGCTGGATCAGGGGTTCACTTAGTTTCTCACTCACTGCTGCTACCAGCTGCTGGATCAGGGGTTCACTTAGTTTCTCACACACTGCTGCTACCAGCTGCTGGATCAGAGGTTCACTTAGTTTCTCACTCACTGCTGCTACCAGCTGCTGGATCAGGGGTTCACTTAGTTTCTCACTGCTGCTACCAGCTGCTGGATCAGGGGTTCACTTAGTTTGTCACTGCTGCTATCAGCTGCTGGATCAGGGGTTCACTTAGTTTCTCACACACTGCTGCTACCAGCTGCTGGATCAGGGGTTCACTTAGTTTCTCAATCACTGCTGCTACCAGCTGCTGGATCAGGGGTTCACTTAGTTTCTCACTCACTGCTGCTACCAGCTGCTGGATCAGGGGTTCACTTAGTTTCTCACTCACTGCTGCTACCAGCTGCTGGATCAGGGGTTCACTTAGTTTCTCACACACTGCTGCTACCAGCTGCTGGATCAGGGGTTCACTTAGTTTCTCACACCCTGCTGCTACCAGCTGCTGGATCAGGGGTTCACTTAGTTTCTCACTCACTGCTGCTACCAGCTGCTGGATCAGGGATTCACTTAGTTTCTCACACACTGCTGCTACCAGCTGCTGGATCAGGGGTTCACTTAGTTTCTCACACACTGCTTCTACCAGCTGCTGGATCAGGGGTTCACTTAGTTTCTCACTGCTGCTACCAGCTGCTGGATCAGGGGTTCACTTAGTTTCTCACTGCTGCTACCAGCTGCTGGATCAGGGGTTCACTTAGTTTCTCACACACTGCTGCTACCAGCTGCTGGATCAGGGGTTCACTTAGTTTCTCACACACTGCTGCTACCAGCTGCTGGATCAGGGGTTCACTTAGTTTAACACATACTGCTGCTACCAGCTGCTGGATCAGGGGTTCACTTAGTTTCTCACACACTGCTGCTACCAGCTGCTGGATCAGGGGTTCACTTAGTTTCTCACACACTGCTGCTACCAGCTGCTGGATCAGGGGTTCACTTAGTTTTTCACTCACTGCTGCTACCAGCTGCTGGATCAGGGGTTCACTTAGTTTCTCACACACTGCTGCTACCAGCTGCTGGATCAGGGGTTCACTTAGTTTCTCACTCACTGCTGCTACCAGCTGCTGGATCAGGGGTTCACTTAGTTTCTCACACACTGCTGCTACCAGCTGCTGGATCAGGGGTTCACTTAGTTTCTCACACCCTGCTGCTACCAGCTGCTGGATCAGGGGTTCACTTAGTTTCTCACTCACTGCTGCTACCAGCTGCTGGATCAGGGATTCACTTAGTTTCTCACACACTGCTGCTACCAGCTGCTGGATCAGGGGTTCACTTAGTTTCTCACACACTGCTTCTACCAGCTGCTGGATCAGGGGTTCACTTAGTTTCTCACTGCTGCTACCAGCTGCTGGATCAGGGGTTCACTTAGTTTCTCACTGCTGCTACCAGCTGCTGGATCAGGGGTTCACTTAGTTTCTCACACACTGCTGCTACCAGCTGCTGGATCAGGGGTTCACTTAGTTTCTCACACACTGCTGCTACCAGCTGCTGGATCAGGGGTTCACTTAGTTTAACACATACTGCTGCTACCAGCTGCTGGATCAGGGGTTCACTTAGTTTCTCACACACTGCTGCTACCAGCTGCTGGATCAGGGGTTCACTTAGTTTCTCACACACTGCTGCTACCAGCTGCTGGATCAGGGGTTCACTTAGTTTTTCACTCACTGCTGCTACCAGCTGCTGGATCAGGGGTTCACTTAGTTTCTCACACACTGCTGCTACCAGCTGCTGGATCAGGGGTTCACTTAGTTTCTCACTCACTGCTGCTACCAGCTGCTGGATCAGGGGTTCACTTAGTTTCTCACACACTGCTGCTACCAGCTGCTGGATCAGGGGTTCACTTAGTTTTTCACTCACTGCTGCTACCAGCTGCTGGATCAGGGGTTCACTTAGTTTCCCACTCACTGCTGCTACCAGCTGCTGTATCAGGGGTTCACTTAGTTTCTCACTGCTGCTACCAGCTGCTGGATCAGGGGTTCACTTAGTTTCTCACTGCTGCTACCAGCTGCTGGATCAGGGGTTCACTTAGTTTCTCACACACTGCTGCTACCAGCTGCTGGATCAGGGGTTCACTTAGTTTCTCACACACTGCTGCTACCAGCTGCTGGATCAGGGGTTCACTTAGTTTCTCACTCACTGCTGCTACCAGCTGCGGGATCAGGGGTTCACTTAGTTTCTCACTCACTGCTGCTACCAGCTGCTGGATCAGGGGTTCACTTAGTTTCTCACACACTGCTGCTACCAGCTGCTGGATCAGGGGTTCACTTAGTTTCTCACACACTGCTGCTACCAGCTGCTGCATCAGGGGTTCACTTAGTTTCTCACACACTGCTGCTACCAGCTGCTGGATCAGGGGTTCACTTAGTTTCTCACACCCTGCTGCTACCAGCTGCTGGATCAGGGGTTCACTTAGTTTCTCACACCCTGCTGCTACCAGCTCCTGGATCAGGGGTTCACTTAGTTTCTCACACCCTGCTGCTACCAGCTGGTGGATCAGGGGTTCACTTAGTTTCTCACACCCTGCTGCTACCAGCTGGTGGATCAGGGGTTCACTTAGTTTCTCACACCCTGCTGCTACCAGCTGCTGGATCAGGGGTTCACTTAGTTTCTCACTGCTGCTACCAGCTGGTGGATCAGGGGTTCACTTAGTTTCTCACACACTGCTGCTACCAGCTGGTGGATCAGGGGTTCACTTAGTTTCTCACACACTGCTGCTACCAGCTGCTGGATCAGGGGTTCACTTAGTTTCTCACACACTGCTGCTACCAGCTGCTGGATCAGGGGTTCACTTAGTTTTTCACTCACTGCTGCTACCAGCTGCTGGATCAGGGGTTCACTTAGTTTTTCACTCACTGCTGCTACCAGCTGCTGGATCAGGGGTTCACTTAGTTTTTCACTCACTGCTGCTACCAGCTGCTTGATCAGGGGTTCACTTAGTTTCTCACTCACTGCTGCTACCAGCTGCTGGATCAGGGGTTCACTTAGTTTCTTTCTCACTGCTGCTACCAGCTGCTGGATCAGGGGTTCACTTAGGTTCTCACACACTGCTGCTACCAGCTGCTGGATCAGGGGTTCACTTAATTTCTCACTCACTGCTGCTACCAGCTGCTGGATCAGGGGTTCACTTAGTTTCTTACTCACTGCTGCTACAAGCTGCTGGATCAGGGGTTCACTTAGTTTCTCACACACTGCTGCTACCAGCTGCTGGATCAGGGGTTCACTTAGTTTCTCACTGCTGCTACCAGCTGCTGGATCAAGGGTTCACTTAGTTTCTCACACACTGCTGCTACCAGCTGCTGGATCAGGGGTTCACTTAGTTTCTCACACACTGCTGCTACCAGCTGCTGGATCAGGGGTTCACTTAGTTTAACACATACTGCTGCTACCAGCTGCTGGATCAGGGGTTCACTTAGTTTCTCACACACTGCTGCTACCAGCTGCTGGATGAGAGGTTCACTTAGTTTCTCACTGCTGCTACCAGCTGCTGGATCAGGGGTTCACTTAGTTTCTCACTCACTGCTGCTACCAGCTGCTGGATGAGAGGTTCACTTAGTTTCTCACTGCTGCTACCAGCTGCTGGATCAGGGGTTCACTTAGTTTCTCACACACTGCTGCTACCAGCTGCTGGATCAGGGGTTCACTTAGTTTCTCACTCACTGCTGCTACCAGCTGCTGGATCAGGGGTTCACTTAGTTTCTCATTCACTGCTGCTACCAGCTGCGGGATCAGGGGTTCACTTAGTTTCTCACTCACTGCTGCTACCAGCTGCTGGATCAGGGATTCACTTAGTTTCTCACACACTGCTGCTACCAGCTGCTGGATCAGGGGTTCACTTAGTTTCTCACACACTGCTGCTACCAGCTGCTGGATCAGGGGTTCACTTAGTTTCTCACACACTGCTGCTACCAGCTGCTGGATCAGGGGTTCACTTAGTTTCTCACACACTGCTGCTACCAGCTGCTGGATCAGGGGTTCACTTAGTTTCTCACACACTGCTGCTACCAGCTGCTGGATCAGGGGTTCACTTAGTTTCTCACTGCTGCTACCAGCTGCTGGATCAGGGGTTCACTTAGTTTCTCACACACTGCTGCTACCAGCTGCTGGATCAGGGGTTCACTTAGTTTCTCACACACTGCTGCTACCAGCTGCTGGATCAGGGGTTCACTTAGTTTAACACATACTGCTGCTACCAGCTGCTGGATCAGGGGTTCACTTAGTTTCTCACACACTGCTGCTACCAGCTGCTGGATCAGGGGTTCACTTAGTTTCTCACTCACTGCTGCTACCAGCTGCTGGATCAGGGGTTCACTTAGTTTTTCACTCACTGCTGCTACCAGCTGCTGGATCAGGGGTTCACTTAGTTTCTCACTCACTGCTGCTACCAGCTGCTGGATCAGGGGTTCACTTAGTTTCTCACTCACTGCTGCTACCAGCTGCTGGATCAGGGGTTCACTTAGTTTCTCACACACTGCTGCTACCAGCTGCTGGATCAGAGGTTCACTTAGTTTCTCACTGCTGCTACCAGCTGCTGGATCAGGGGTTCACTTAGTTTCTCACACACTGCTGCTACCAGCTGCTGGATCAGGGGTTCACTTAGTTTCTCACTCACTGCTGCTACCAGCTGCTGGATCAGGGGTTCACTTAGTTTCTCACTCACTGCTGCTACCAGCTGCGGGATCAGGGGTTCACTTAGTTTCTCACTCACTGCTGCTACCAGCTGCTGGATCAGGGATTCACTTAGTTTCTCACACACTGCTGCTACCAGCTGCTGGATCAGGGGTTCACTTAGTTTCTCACACACTGCTGCTACCAGCTGCTGGATCAGGGGTTCACTTAGTTTCTCACTGCTGCTACCAGCTGCTGGATCAGGGGTTCACTTAGTTTCTCACTGCTGCTACCAGCTGCTGGATCAGGGGTTCACTTAGTTTCTCACACACTGCTGCTACCAGCTGCTGGATCAGGGGTTCACTTAGTTTCTCACACACTGCTGCTACCAGCTGCTGGATCAGGGGTTCACTTAGTTTAACACATACTGCTGCTACCAGCTGCTGGATCAGGGGTTCACTTAGTTTCTCACACACTGCTGCTACCAGCTGCTGGATCAGGGGTTCACTTAGTTTCTCACACACTGCTGCTACCAGCTGCTGGATCAGGGGTTCACTTAGTTTTTCACTCACTGCTGCTACCAGCTGCTGGATCAGGGGTTCACTTAGTTTCTCACACACTGCTGCTACCAGCTGCTGGATCAGGGGTTCACTTAGTTTCTCACTCACTGCTGCTACCAGCTGCTGGATCAGGGGTTCACTTAGTTTCTCACACACTGCTGCTACCAGCTGCTGGATCAGGGGTTCACTTAGTTTTTCACTCACTGCTGCTACCAGCTGCTGGATCAGGGGTTCACTTAGTTTCTCACTCACTGCTGCTACCAGCTGCTGTATCAGGGGTTCACTTAGTTTCTCACTGCTGCTACCAGCTGCTGGATCAGGGGTTCACTTAGTTTCTCACTGCTGCTACCAGCTGCTGGATCAGGGGTTCACTTAGTTTCTCACTCACTGCTGCTACCAGCTGCTGGATCAGGGATTCACTTAGTTTCTCACACACTGCTGCTACCAGCTGCTGGATCAGGGGTTCACTTAGTTTCTCACACACTGCTGCTACCAGCTGCTGGATCAGGGGTTCACTTAGTTTCTCACTCACTGCTGCTACCAGCTGCGGGATCAGGGGTTCACTTAGTTTCTCACTCACTGCTGCTACCAGCTGCTGGATCAGGGGTTCACTTAGTTTCTCACACACTGCTGCTACCAGCTGCTGGATCAGGGGTTCACTTAGTTTCTCACATACTGCTGCTACCAGCTGCTGCATCAGGGGTTCACTTAGTTTCTCACACACTGCTGCTACCAGCTGCTGGATCAGGAGTTCACTTAGTTTCTCACACCCTGCTTCTACCAGCTGCTGGATCAGGGGTTCACTTAGTTTCTCACACCCTGCTGCTACCAGCTCCTGGATCAGGGGTTCACTTAGTTTCTCACACCCTGCTGCTACCAGCTGGTGGATCAGGGGTTCACTTAGTTTCTCACACCCTGCTGCTACCAGCTGCTGGATCAGGGGTTCACTTAGTTTCTCACTGCTGCTACCAGCTGCTGGATCAAGGGTTCACTTAGTTTCTCACACACTGCTGCTACCAGCTGCTGGATCAGGGGTTCACTTAGTTTCTCACACACTGCTGCTACCAGCTGCTGGATCAGGGGTTCACTTAGTTTAACACATACTGCTTCTACCAGCTGCTGGATCAGGGGTTCACTTAGTTTCTCACACACTGCTGCTACCAGCTGCTGGATCAGGGGTTCACTTAGTTTCTCACTCACTGCTGCTACCAGCTGCTGGATCAGGGGTTCACTTAGTTTTTCACTCACTGCTGCTACCAGCTGCTGGATCAGGGGTTCACTTAGTTTCTCACTCACTGCTGCTACCAGCTGCTGGATGAGAGGTTCACTTAGTTTCTCACTGCTGCTACCAGCTGCTGGATCAGGGGTTCACTTAGTTTCTCACACACTGCTGCTACCAGCTGCTGGATCAGGGGTTCACTTAGTTTCTCACTCACTGCTGCTACCAGCTGCTGGATCAGGGGTTCACTTAGTTTCTCACTCACTGCTGCTACCAGCTGCGGGATCAGGGGTTCACTTAGTTTCTCACTCACTGCTGCTACCAGCTGCTGGATCAGGGATTCACTTAGTTTCTCACACACTGCTGCTACCAGCTGCTGGATCAGGGGTTCACTTAGTTTCTCACACACTGCTGCTACCAGCTGCTGGATCAGGGGTTCACTTAGTTTCTCACTGCTGCTACCAGCTGCTGGATCAGGGGTTCACTTAGTTTCTCACTGCTGCTACCAGCTGCTGGATCAGGGGTTCACTTAGTTTTTCACTCACTGCTGCTACCAGCTGCTGGATCAGGGGTTCACTTAGTTTCTCACTCACTGCTGCTACCAGCTGCTGGATGAGAGGTTCACTTAGTTTCTCACTGCTGCTACCAGCTGCTGGATCAGGGGTTCACTTAGTTTCTCACACACTGCTGCTACCAGCTGCTGGATCAGGGGTTCACTTAGTTTCTCACTCACTGCTGCTACCAGCTGCTGGATCAGGGGTTCACTTAGTTTCTCACTCACTGCTGCTACCAGCTGCGGGATCAGGGGTTCACTTAGTTTCTCACTCACTGCTGCTACCAGCTGCTGGATCAGGGATTCACTTAGTTTCTCACACACTGCTGCTACCAGCTGCTGGATCAGGGGTTCACTTAGTTTCTCACACACTGCTGCTACCAGCTGCTGGATCAGGGGTTCACTTAGTTTCTCACTGCTGCTACCAGCTGCTGGATCAGGGGTTCACTTAGTTTCTCACACACTGCTGCTACCAGCTGCTGGATCAGGGGTTCACTTAGTTTCTCACACACTGCTGCTACCAGCTGCTGGATCAGGGGTTCACTTAGTTTCTCACACACTGCTGCTACCAGCTGCTGGATCAGGGGTTCACTTAGTTTAACACATACTGCTGCTACCAGCTGCTGGATCAGGGGTTCACTTAGTTTCTCACACACTGCTGCTACCAGCTGCTGGATCAGGGGTTCACTTAGTTTCTCACACACTGCTGCTACCAGCTGCTGGATCAGGGGTTCACTTAGTTTTTCACTCACTGCTGCTACCAGCTGCTGGATCAGGGGTTCACTTAGTTTCTCACACACTGCTGCTACCAGCTGCTGGATCAGGGGTTCACTTAGTTTCTCACTCACTGCTGCTACCAGCTGCTGGATCAGGGGTTCACTTAGTTTCTCACACACTGCTGCTACCAGCTGCTGGATCAGGGGTTCACTTAGTTTTTCACTCACTGCTGCTACCAGCTGCTGGATCAGGGGTTCACTTAGTTTCTCACTCACTGCTGCTACCAGCTGCTGTATCAGGGGTTCACTTAGTTTCTCACTGCTGCTACCAGCTGCTGGATCAGGGGTTCACTTAGTTTCTCACTGCTGCTACCAGCTGCTGGATCAGGGGTTCACTTAGTTTCTCACACACTGCTGCTACCAGCTGCTGGATCAGGGGTTCACTTAGTTTCTCACACACTGCTGCTACCAGCTGCTGGATCAGGGGTTCACTTAGTTTCTCACTCACTGCTGCTACCAGCTGCGGGATCAGGGGTTCACTTAGTTTCTCACTCACTGCTGCTACCAGCTGCTGGATCAGGGGTTCACTTAGTTTCTCACACACTGCTGCTACCAGCTGCTGGATCAGGGGTTCACTTAGTTTCTCACATACTGCTGCTACCAGCTGCTGCATCAGGGGTTCACTTAGTTTCTCACACACTGCTGCTACCAGCTGCTGGATCAGGGGTTCACTTAGTTTCTCACACCCTGCTTCTACCAGCTGCTGGATCAGGGGTTCACTTAGTTTCTCACACCCTGCTGCTACCAGCTCCTGGATCAGGGGTTCACTTAGTTTCTCACACCCTGCTGCTACCAGCTGGTGGATCAGGGGTTCACTTAGTTTCTCACACCCTGCTGCTACCAGCGGGTGGATCAGGGGTTCACTTAGTTTCTCACACCCTGCTGCTACCAGCTGCTGGATCAGGGGTTCACTTAGTTTCTCACTGCTGCTACCAGCTGGTGGATCAGGGGTTCACTTAGTTTCTCACACACTGCTGCTACCAGCTGGTGGATCAGGGGTTCACTTAGTTTCTCACACACTGCTGCTACCAGCTGCTGGATCAGGGGTTCACTTAGTTTCTCACACACTGCTGCTACCAGCTGCTGGATCAGGGGTTCACTTAGTTTTTCACTCACTGCTGCTACCAGCTGCTGGATCAGGGGTTCACTTAGTTTTTCACTCACTGCTGCTACCAGCTGCTGGATCAGGGGTTCACTTAGTTTTTCACTCACTGCTGCTACCAGCTGCTGGATCAGGGGTTCACTTAGTTTCTCACTCACTGCTGCTACCAGCTGCTTGATCAGGGGTTCACTTAGTTTCTTTCTCACTGCTGCTACCAGCTGCTGGATCAGGGGTTCACTTAGTTTCTCACTCACTGCTGCTACCAGCTGCTGGATGAGAGGTTCACTTAGTTTCTCACTGCTGCTACCAGCTGCTGGATCAGGGGTTCACTTAGTTTCTCACACACTGCTGCTACCAGCTGCTGGATCAGGGATTCACTTAGTTTCTCACACACTGCTGCTACCAGCTGCTGGATCAGGGGTTCACTTAGTTTCTCACACACTGCTGCTACCAGCTGCTGGATCAGGGGTTCACTTAGTTTCTCACACACTGCTGCTACCAGCTGCTGGATCAGGGGTTCACTTAGTTTCTCACACACTGCTGCTACCAGCTGCTGGATCAGGGGTTCACTTAGTTTCTCACACACTGCTGCTACCAGCTGCTGGATCAGGGGTTCACTTAGTTTCTCACACACTGCTGCTACCAGCTCCTGGATCAGGGGTTCACTTAGTTTCTCACACCCTGCTGCTACCAGCTGCTGGATCAGGGGTTCACTTAGTTTCTCACTGCTGCTACCAGCTGGTGGATCAGGGGTTCACTTAGTTTCTCACTGCTGCTACCAGCTGGTGGATCAGGGGTTCACTTAGTTTCTCACACCCTGCTGCTACCAGCTGGTGGATCAGGGGTTCACTTAGTTTCTCACTGCTGCTACCAGCTGGTGGATCAGGGGTTCACTTAGTTTCTCACTCACTGCTGCTACCAAATGCTGGATCAGGGGTTCACTTAGTTTCTCACTCACTGCTGCTACCAGCTGCTGGATCAGGGGTTCACTTAGTTTCTCACACACTGCTGCTACCAGCTGCTGGATCAGGGGTTCACTTAGTTTCTCACTCACTGCTGCTACCAGCTGCTGGATCAGGGGTTCACTTAGTTTCTCACACCCTGCTGCTACCAGCTGCTGGATCAGGGGTTCACTTAGTTTCTCACACCCTGCTGCTACCAGCTGCTGGATCAAGGGTTCACTTAGTTTCACACTCACAGCTGCTACCAGTTGCTGGATCAGGGGTTCACTTAGTTTCTCACTGCTGCTACCAGCTGCTGGATCAGGGGTTCACTTAGTTTCTCACACACTGCTGCTACCAGCTGCTGGATTAGGGGTTCACTTAGTTTCTCACACAATGCTGCTACCAGCTGCTGGATCAGGGGTTCAATTAGTTTCTCACACACTGCTGCTACCAGCTGCTGGATCAGGGGTTCACTTAGTTTCTCACTCACTGCTGCTACCAGCTGCTGGATCAGGGGTTCACTTAGTTTCTCACACCCTGCTGCTACCAGCTGCTGGATCAGGGGTTCACTTAGTTTCTCACACCCTGCTGCTACCAGCTGCTGGATCAGGGGTTCACTTAGTTTCTCACTCACTGCTGCTACCAGCTGCTGGATCAGGGGTTCACTTAGTTTCTCACACCCTGCTGCTACCAGCTGCTGGATCAGGGGTTCACTTAGTTTCTCACACCCTGCTGCTACCAGCTGCTGGATCAGGGGTTCACTTAGTTTCTCACACCCTGCTGCTACCAGCTGGTGGATCAGGGGTTCACTTAGTTTCTCACACACTGCTGCTACCAGCTGCTGGATCAGGGGTTCACTTAGTTTCTCACACCCTGCTGCTACCAGCTGCTGGATCAGGGGTTCACTTAGTTTCTCACTGCTGCTACCAGCTGGTGGATCAGGGGTTCACTTAGTTTCTCACACACTGCTGCTACCAGCTGTTGGATCAGGGGTTCACTTAGTTTCTCACACACTGCTGCTACCAGCTGCTGGATCAGGGGTTCACTTAGTTTCTCACACACTGCTGCTACCAGCTGCTGGATCAGTGGTTCACTTATTTATTCACTCACTGCTGCTACCAGCTGCTGGATCAGGGGTTCACTTAGTTTTTCACTCACTGCTGCTACCAGCTGCTTGATCAGGGGTTCACTTAGTTTCTCACTCACTGCTGCTACCAGCTGCTGGATCAGGGGTTCACTTAGTTTCTTTCTCACTGCTGCTACCAGCTGCTGGATCAGGGGTTCACTTAGTTTCTCACTCACTGCTGCTACCAGCTGCTGGATCAGGGGTTCACTTAGTTTCTTACTCACTGCTGCTACCAGCTGCTGGATCAGGGGTTCACTTAGTTTCTCACACACTGCTGCTACCAGCTGCTGGATCAGGGGTTCACTTAGTTTCTCACTGCTGCTACCAGCTGCTGGATCAGGGGTTCACTTAGTTTCTCACACACTGCTGCTACCAGCTGCTGGATCAGGGGTTCACTTAGTTTAACACATACTGCTGCTACCAGCTGCTGGATCAGGGGTTCACTTAGTTTCTCACACACTGCTGCTACCAGCTGCTGGATCAGGGGTTCACTTAGTTTCTCACTCACTGCTGCTACCAGCTGCTGGATCAGGGGTTCACTTAGTTTTTCACTCACTGCTGCTACCAGCTGCTGGATCAGGGGTTCACTTAGTTTCTCACTCACTGCTGCTACCAGCTGCTGGATCAGGGGTTCACTTAGTTTCTCACTCACTGCTGCTACCAGCTGCTTGATCAGGGGTTCACTTAGTTTCTCACTCACTGCTGCTACCAGCTGCTGGATCAGGGGTTCACTTAGTTTCTTTCTCACTGCTGCTACCAGCTGGTGGATCAGGGGTTCACTTAGTTTCTCACTGCTGCTACCAGCTGGTGGATCAGGGGTTCACTTAGTTTCTCACTCACTGCTGCTACCAGCTGGTGGATCAGGGGTTCACTTAGTTTATCACTGCTGCTACCAGCTGCTGGATCAGGGGTTCACTTAGTTTCTCACTGCTGCTACCAGCTGCTGGATCAGGGGTTCACTTAGTTTCTCACACACTGCTGCTACCAGCTGCTGGATCAGGGGTTCACTTAGTTTCTCACACACTGCTGCTACCAGCTGCTGGATCAGGGGTTCACTTAGTTTAACACATACTGCTGCTACCAGCTGCTGGATCAGGGGTTCACTTAGTTTCTCACACACTGCTGCTACCAGCTGCTGGATCAGGGGTTCACTTAGTTTCTCACACACTGCTGCTACCAGCTGCTGGATCAGGGGTTCACTTAGTTTTTCACTCACTGCTGCTACCAGCTGCTGGATCAGGGGTTCACTTAGTTTCTCACACACTGCTGCTACCAGCTGCTGGATCAGGGGTTCACTTAGTTTCTCACTCACTGCTGCTACCAGCTGCTGGATCAGGGGTTCACTTAGTTTCTCACACACTGCTGCTACCAGCTGCTGGATCAGGGGTTCACTTAGTTTTTCACTCACTGCTGCTACCAGCTGCTGGATCAGGGGTTCACTTAGTTTCTCACTCACTGCTGCTACCAGCTGCTGTATCAGGGGTTCACTTAGTTTCTCACTGCTGCTACCAGCTGCTGGATCAGGGGTTCACTTAGTTTCTCACACACTGCTGCTACCAGCTGCTGGATCAGGGGTTCACTTAGTTTCTCACACACTGCTGCTACCAGCTGCTGGATCAGGGGTTCACTTAGTTTCTCACTCACTGCTGCTACCAGCTGCGGGATCAGGGGTTCACTTTGTTTCTCACTCACTGCTGCTACCAGCTGCTGGATCAGGGGTTCACTTAGTTTCTCACACACTGCTGCTACCAGCTGCTGGATCAGGGGTTCACTTAGTTTCTCACACACTGCTGCTACCAGCTGCTGCATCAGGGGTTCACTTAGTTTCTCACACACTGCTGCTACCAGCTGCTGGATCAGGGGTTCACTTAGTTTCTCACTGCTGCTACCAGCTGCTGGATCAGGGGTTCACTTAGGTTCTCACACACTGCTGCTACCAGCTGCTGGATCAGGGGTTCACTTAATTTCTCACTCACTGCTGCTACCAGCTGCTGGATCAGGGGTTCACTTAGTTTCTTACTCACTGCTGCTACAAGCTGCTGGATCAGGGGTTCACTTAGTTTCTCACACACTGCTGCTACCAGCTGCTGGATCAGGGGTTCACTTAGTTTCTCACTGCTGCTACCAGCTGCTGGATCAAGGGTTCACTTAGTTTCTCACACACTGCTGCTACCAGCTGCTGGATCAGGGGTTCACTTAGTTTCTCACACACTGCTGCTACCAGCTGCTGGATCAGGGGTTCACTTAGTTTAACACATACTGCTTCTACCAGCTGCTGGATCAGGGGTTCACTTAGTTTCTCACACACTGCTGCTACCAGCTGCTGGATCAGGGGTTCACTTAGTTTCTCACTCACTGCTGCTACCAGCTGCTGGATCAGGGGTTCACTTAGTTTTTCACTCACTGCTGCTACCAGCTGCTGGATCAGGGGTTCACTTAGTTTCTCACTCACTGCTGCTACCAGCTGCTGGATGAGAGGTTCACTTAGTTTCTCACTGCTGCTACCAGCTGCTGGATCAGGGGTTCACTTAGTTTCTCACACACTGCTGCTACCAGCTGCTGGATCAGGGATTCACTTAGTTTCTCACACACTGCTGCTACCAGCTGCTGGATCAGGGGTTCACTTAGTTTCTCACACCCTGCTGCTACCAGCTGCTGGATCAGGGGTTCACTTAGTTTCTCACACCCTGCTGCTACCAGCTGCTGGATCAGGGGTTCACTTAGTTTCTCACTCACTGCTGCTACCAGCTGCTGGATCAGGGGTTCACTTAGTTTCTCACACCCTGCTGCTACCAGCTGCTGGATCAGGGGTTCACTTAGTTTCTCACACCCTGCTGCTACCAGCTGCTGGATCAGGGGTTCACTTAGTTTCTCACACCCTGCTGCTACCAGCTGGTGGATCAGGGGTTCACTTAGTTTCTCACACACTGCTGCTACCAGCTGCTGGATCAGGGGTTCACTTAGTTTCTCACACCCTGCTGCTACCAGCTGCTGGATCAGGGGTTCACTTAGTTTCTCACTGCTGCTACCAGCTGGTGGATCAGGGGTTCACTTAGTTTCTCACACACTGCTGCTACGAGCTGCTGGATCAGGGGTTCACTTAGTTTCTCACACACTGCTGCTACCAGCTGCTGGATCAGGGGTTCACTTAGTTTCTCACACACTGCTGCTACCAGCTGCTGGATCAGTGGTTCACTTATTTATTCACTCACTGCTGCTACCAGCTGCTGGATCAGGGGTTCACTTAGTTTTTCACTCACTGCTGCTACCAGCTGCTTGATCAGGGGTTCACTTAGTTTCTCACTCACTGCTGCTACCAGCTGCTGGATCAGGGGTTCACTTAGTTTCTTTCTCACTGCTGCTACCAGCTGCTGGATCAGGGGTTCACTTAGTTTCTCACACACTGCTGCTACCAGCTGCTGGATCAGGGGTTCACTTAGTTTCTCACTCACTGCTGCTACCAGCTGCTGGATCAGGGGTTCACTTAGTTTCTTACTCACTGCTGCTACCAGCTGCTGGATCAGGGGTTCACTTAGTTTCTCACACACTGCTGCTACCAGCTGCTGGATCAGGGGTTCACTTAGTTTCTCACTGCTGCTACCAGCTGCTGGATCAGGGGTTCACTTAGTTTCTCACACACTGCTGCTACCAGCTGCTGGATCAGGGGTTCACTTAGTTTAACACATACTGCTGCTACCAGCTGCTGGATCAGGGGTTCACTTAGTTTCTCACACACTGCTGCTACCAGCTGCTGGATCAGGGGTTCACTTAGTTTCTCACTCACTGCTGCTACCAGCTGCTGGATCAGGGGTTCACTTAGTTTTTCACTCACTGCTGCTACCAGCTGCTGGATCAGGGGTTCACTTAGTTTCTCACTCACTGCTGCTACCAGCTGCTGGATCAGGGGTTCACTTAGTTTCTCACTCACTGCTGCTACCAGCTGCTTGATCAGGGGTTCACTTAGTTTCTCACTCACTGCTGCTACCAGCTGCTGGATCAGGGGTTCACTTAGTTTCTTTCTCACTGCTGCTACCAGCTGGTGGATCAGGGGTTCACTTAGTTTCTCACTGCTGCTACCAGCTGCTGGATCAGGGGTTCACTTAGTTTCTCACTGCTGCTACCAGCTGCTGGATCAGGGGTTCACTTAGTTTCTCACACACTGCTGCTACCAGCTGCTGGATCAGGGGTTCACTTAGTTTCTCACACACTGCTGCTACCAGCTGCTGGATCAGGGGTTCACTTAGTTTAACACATACTGCTGCTACCAGCTGCTGGATCAGGGGTTCACTTAGTTTCTCACACACTGCTGCTACCAGCTGCTGGATCAGGGGTTCACTTAGTTTCTCACACACTGCTGCTACCAGCTGCTGGATCAGGGGTTCACTTAGTTTTTCACTCACTGCTGCTACCAGCTGCTGGATCAGGGGTTCACTTAGTTTCTCACACACTGCTGCTACCAGCTGCTGGATCAGGGGTTCACTTAGTTTCTCACTCACTGCTGCTACCAGCTGCTGGATCAGGGGTTCACTTAGTTTCTCACACACTGCTGCTACCAGCTGCTGGATCAGGGGTTCACTTAGTTTTTCACTCACTGCTGCTACCAGCTGCTGGATCAGGGGTTCACTTAGTTTCTCACTCACTGCTGCTACCAGCTGCTGTATCAGGGGTTCACTTAGTTTCTCACTGCTGCTACCAGCTGCTGGATCAGGGGTTCACTTAGTTTCTCACACACTGCTGCTACCAGCTGCTGGATCAGGGGTTCACTTAGTTTCTCACACACTGCTGCTACCAGCTGCTGGATCAGGGGTTCACTTAGTTTCTCACTCACTGCTGCTACCAGCTGCGGGATCAGGGGTTCACTTTGTTTCTCACTCACTGCTGCTACCAGCTGCTGGATCAGGGGTTCACTTAGTTTCTCACACACTGCTGCTACCAGCTGCTGGATCAGGGGTTCACTTAGTTTCTCACACACTGCTGCTACCAGCTGCTGCATCAGGGGTTCACTTAGTTTCTCACACACTGCTGCTACCAGCTGCTGGATCAGGGGTTCACTTAGTTTCTCACACCCTGCTGCTACCAGCTGCTGGATCAGGGGTTCACTTAGTTTCTCACACCCTGCTGCTACCAGCTCCTGGATCAGGGGTTCACTTAGTTTCTCACACCCTGCTGCTACCAGCTGGTGGATCAGGGGTTCACTTAGTTTCTCACACCCTGCTGCTACCAGCTGGTGGATCAGGGGTTCACTTAGTTTCTCTCACCCTGCTGCTACCAGCTGCTGGATCAGGGGTTCACTTAGTTTCTCACTGCTGCTACCAGCTGGTGGATCAGGGGTTCACTTAGTTTCTCACACACTGCTGCTACCAGCTGGTGGATCAGGGGTTCACTTAGTTTCTCACACACTGCTGCTACCAGCTGCTGGATCAGGGGTTCACTTAGTTTTTCACTCACTGCTGCTACCAGCTGCTGGATCAGGGGTTCACTTAGTTTTTCACTCACTGCTGCTACCAGCTGCTGGATCAGGGGTTCACTTAGTTTCTCACACACTGCTGCTACCAGCTGCTGGATCAGGGGTTCACTTAGTTTCTCACTCACTGCTGCTACCAGCTGCTGGATCAGGGGTTCACTTAGTTTCTCACACACTGCTGCTACCAGCTGCTGGATCAGGGGTTCACTTAGTTTTTCACTCACTGCTGCTACCAGCTGCTGGATCAGGGGTTCACTTAGTTTCTCACTCACTGCTGCTACCAGCTGCTGTATCAGGGGTTCACTTAGTTTCTCACTGCTGCTACCAGCTGCTGGATCAGGGGTTCACTTAGTTTCTCACACACTGCTGCTACCAGCTGCTGGATCAGGGGTTCACTTAGTTTCTCACACACTGCTGCTACCAGCTGCTGGATCAGGGGTTCACTTAGTTTCTCACTCACTGCTGCTACCAGCTGCGGGATCAGGGGTTCACTTTGTTTCTCACTCACTGCTGCTACCAGCTGCTGGATCAGGGGTTCACTTAGTTTCTCACACACTGCTGCTACCAGCTGCTGGATCAGGGGTTCACTTAGTTTCTCACACACTGCTGCTACCAGCTGCTGCATCAGGGGTTCACTTAGTTTCTCACACACTGCTGCTACCAGCTGCTGGATCAGGGGTTCACTTAGTTTCTCACACCCTGCTGCTACCAGCTGCTGGATCAGGGGTTCACTTAGTTTCTCACACCCTGCTGCTACCAGCTCCTGGATCAGGGGTTCACTTAGTTTCTCACACCCTGCTGCTACCAGCTGGTGGATCAGGGGTTCACTTAGTTTCTCACACCCTGCTGCTACCAGCTGGTGGATCAGGGGTTCACTTAGTTTCTCTCACCCTGCTGCTACCAGCTGCTGGATCAGGGGTTCACTTAGTTTCTCACTGCTGCTACCAGCTGGTGGATCAGGGGTTCACTTAGTTTCTCACACACTGCTGCTACCAGCTGGTGGATCAGGGGTTCACTTAGTTTCTCACACACTGCTGCTACCAGCTGCTGGATCAGGGGTTCACTTAGTTTTTCACTCACTGCTGCTACCAGCTGCTGGATCAGGGGTTCACTTAGTTTTTCACTCACTGCTGCTACCAGCTGCTGGATCAGGGGTTCACTTAGTTTTTCACTCACTGCTGCTACCAGCTGCTGGATCAGGGGTTCACTTAGTTTTTCACTCACTGCTGCTACCAGCTGCTTGATCAGGGGTTCACTTAGTTTCTCACTCACTGCTGCTACCAGCTGCTGGATCAGGGGTTCACTTAGTTTCTTTCTCACTGCTGCTACCAGCTGCTGGATCAGGGGTTCACTTAGGTTCTCACACACTGCTGCTACCAGCTGCTGGATCAGGGGTTCACTTAATTTCTCACTCACTGCTGCTACCAGCTGCTGGATCAGGGGTTCACTTAGTTTCTTACTCACTGCTGCTACAAGCTGCTGGATCAGGGGTTCACTTAGTTTCTCACACACTGCTGCTACCAGCTGCTGGATCAGGGGTTCACTTAGTTTCTCACTCACTGCTGCTACCAGCTGCTGGATCAAGGGTTCACTTAGTTTCTCACACACTGCTGCTACCAGCTGCTGGATCAGGGGTTCACTTAGTTTCTCACACACTGCTGCTACCAGCTGCTGGATCAGGGGTTCACTTAGTTTAACACATACTGCTGCTACCAGCTGCTGGATCAGGGGTTCACTTAGTTTCTCACACACTGCTGCTACCAGCTGCTGGATCAGGGGTTCACTTAGTTTCTCACTCACTGCTGCTACCAGCTGCTGGATCAGGGGTTCACTTAGTTTTTCACTCACTGCTGCTACCAGCTGCTGGATCAGGGGTTCACTTAGTTTCTCACTCACTGCTGCTACCAGCTGCTGGATGAGAGGTTCACTTAGTTTCTCACTGCTGCTACCAGCTGCTGGATCAGGGGTTCACTTAGTTTCTCACACACTGCTGCTACCAGCTGCTGGATCAGGGGTTCACTTAGTTTCTCACTCACTGCTGCTACCAGCTGCTGGATCAGGGGTTCACTTAGTTTCTCACTCACTGCTGCTACCAGCTGCGGGATCAGGGGTTCACTTAGTTTCTCACTGCTGCTACCAGCTGGTGGATCAGGGGTTCACTTAGTTTCTCACTGCTGCTACCAGCTGGTGGATCAGGGGTTCACTTAGTTTCTCACTCACTGCTGCTACCAGCTGGTGGATCAGGGGTTCACTTAGTTTCTCACTGCTGCTACCAGCTGCTGGATCAGGGGTTCACTTAGTTTCTCACTGCTGCTACCAGCTGCTGGATCAGGGGTTCACTTAGTTTCTCACACACTGCTGCTACCAGCTGCTGGATCAGGGGTTCACTTAGTTTCTCACACACTGCTGCTACCAGCTGCTGGATCAGGGGTTCACTAAGTTTAACACATACTGCTGCTACCAGCTGCTGGATCAGGGGTTCACTTAGTTTCTCACACACTGCTGCTACCAGCTGCTGGATCAGGGGTTCACTTAGTTTCTCACACACTGCTGCTACCAGCTGCTGGATCAGGGGTTCACTTAGTTTTTCACTCACTGCTGCTACCAGCTGCTGGATCAGGGGTTCACTTAGTTTCTCACACACTGCTGCTACCAGCTGCTGGATCAGGGGTTCACTTAGTTTCTCACTCACTGCTGCTACCAGCTGCTGGATCAGGGGTTCACTTAGTTTCTCACACACTGCTGCTACCAGCTGCTGGATCAGGGGTTCACTTAGTTTTTCACTCACTGCTGCTACCAGCTGCTGGATCAGGGGTTCACTTAGTTTCTCACACACTGCTGCTACCAGCTGCTGGATCAGGGGTTCACTTAGTTTCTCACACACTGCTGCTACCAGCTGCTGGATCAGGGGTTCACTTAGTTTCTCACACACTGCTGCTACCAGCTCCTGGATCAGGGGTTCACTTAGTTTCTCACACCCTGCTGCTACCAGCTGCTGGATCAGGGGTTCACTTAGTTTCTCACTGCTGCTACCAGCTGGTGGATCAGGGGTTCACTTAGTTTCTCACTGCTGCTACCAGCTGGTGGATCAGGGGTTCACTTATTTTCTCACTCACTGCTGCTACCAGCTGGTGGATCAGGGGTTCACTTAGTTTCTCACTGCTGCTACCAGCTGGTGGATCAGGGGTTCACTTAGTTTCTCACTGCTGCTACCAGCTGCTGGATCAGGGGTTCACTTAGTTTCTCACACACTGCTGCTACCAGCTGCTGGATCAGGGGTTCACTTAGTTTCTCACACACTGCTGCTACCAGCTGCTGGATCAGGGGTTCACTTAGTTTAACACATACTGCTGCTACCAGCTGCTGGATCAGGGGTTCACTTAGTTTCTCACACACTGCTGCTACCAGCTGCTGGATCAGGGGTTCACTTAGTTTCTCACACACTGCTGCTACCAGCTGCTGGATCAGGGGTTCACTTAGTTTTTCACTCACTGCTGCTACCAGCTGCTGGATCAGGGGTTCACTTAGTTTCTCACACACTGCTGCTACCAGCTGCTGGATCAGGGGTTCACTTAGTTTCTCACTCACTGCTGCTACCAGCTGCTGGATCAGGGGTTCACTTAGTTTCTCACACACTGCTGCTACCAGCTGCTGGATCAGGGGTTCACTTAGTTTTTCACTCACTGCTGCTACCAGCTGCTGGATCAGGGGTTCACTTAGTTTCTCACTCACTGCTGCTACCAGCTGCTGTATCAGGGGTTCACTTAGTTTCTCACTGCTGCTACCAGCTGCTGGATCAGGGGTTCACTTAGTTTCTCACACACTGCTGCTACCAGCTGCTGGATCAGGGGTTCACTTAGTTTCTCACACACTGCTGCTACCAGCTGCTGGATCAGGGGTTCACTTAGTTTCTCACTCACTGCTGCTACCAGCTGCGGGATCAGGGGTTCACTTAGTTTCTCACTCACTGCTGCTACCAGCTGCTGGATCAGGGGTTCACTTAGTTTCTCAAACACTGCTGCTACCAGCTGCTGGATCAGGGGTTCACTTAGTTTCTCACACACTGCTGCTACCAGCTGCTGCATCAGGGGTTCACTTAGTTTCTCACACACTGCTGCTACCAGCTGCTGGATCAGGGGTTCACTTAGTTTCTCACACCCTGCTGCTACCAGCTGCTGGATCAGGGGTTCACTTAGTTTCTCACACACTGCTGCTACCAGCTCCTGGATCAGGGGTTCACTTAGTTTCTCACACCCTGCTGCTACCAGCTGGTGGATCAGGGGTTCACTTAGTTTCTCACACCCTGCTGCTACCAGCTGGTGGATCAGGGGTTCACTTAGTTTCTCTCACCCTGCTGCTACCAGCTGCTGGATCAGGGGTTCACTTAGTTTCTCACTGCTGCTACCAGCTGGTGGATCAGGGGTTCACTTAGTTTCTCACACACTGCTGCTACCAGCTGGTGGATCAGGGGTTCACTTAGTTTCTCACACACTGCTGCTACCAGCTGCTGGATCAGGGGTTCACTTAGTTTTTCACTTACTGCTGCTACCAGCTGCTGGATCAGGGGTTCACTTAGTTTTTCACTCACTGCTGCTACCAGCTGCTGGATCAGGGGTTCACTTAGTTTTTCACTCACTGCTGCTACCAGCTGCTGGATCAGGGGTTCACTTAGTTTTTCACTCACTGCTGCTACCAGCTGCTTGATCAGGGGTTCACTTAGTTTCTCACTCACTGCTGCTACCAGCTGCTGGATCAGGGGTTCACTTAGTTTCTTTCTCACTGCTGCTACCAGCTGCTGGATCAGGGGTTCACTTAGGTTCTCACACACTGCTGCTACCAGCTGCTGGATCAGGGGTTCACTTAATTTCTCACTCACTGCTGCTACCAGCTGCTGGATCAGGGGTTCACTTAGTTTCTTACTCACTGCTGCTACAAGCTGCTGGATCAGGGGTTCACTTAGTTTCTCACACACTGCTGCTACCAGCTGCTGGATCAGGGGTTCACTTAGTTTCTCACTGCTGCTACCAGCTGCTGGATCAAGGGTTCACTTAGTTTCTCACACACTGCTGCTACCAGCTGCTGGATCAGGGGTTCACTTAGTTTCTCACACACTGCTGCTACCAGCTGCTGGATCAGGGGTTCACTTAGTTTAACACATACTGCTGCTACCAGCTGCTGGATCAGGGGTTCACTTAGTTTGTCACACACTGCTGCTACCAGCTGCTGGATCAGGGGTTCACTTAGTTTCTCACTCACTGCTGCTACCAGCTGCTGGATCAGGGGTTCACTTAGTTTTTCACTCACTGCTGCTACCAGCTGCTGGATCAGGGGTTCACTTAGTTTCTCACTCACTGCTGCTACCAGCTGCTGGATGAGAGGTTCACTTAGTTTCTCACTGCTGCTACCAGCTGCTGGATCAGGGGTTCACTTAGTTTCTCACACACTGCTGCTACCAGCTGCTGGATCAGGGGTTCACTTAGTTTCTCACTCACTGCTGCTACCAGCTGCTGGATCAGGGGTTCACTTAGTTTCTCACTCACTGCTGCTACCAGCTGCGGGATCAGGGGTTCACTTAGTTTCTCACTGCTGCTACCAGCTGGTGGATCAGGGGTTCACTTAGTTTCTCACTGCTGCTACCAGCTGGTGGATCAGGGGTTCACTTAGTTTCTCACTCACTGCTGCTACCAGCTGGTGGATCAGGGGTTCACTTAGTTTCTCACTGCTGCTACCAGCTGCTGGATCAGGGGTTCACTTAGTTTCTCACTGCTGCTACCAGCTGCTGGATCAGGGGTTCACTTAGTTTCTCACACACTGCTGCTACCAGCTGCTGGATCAGGGGTTCACTTAGTTTCTCACACACTGCTGCTACCAGCTGCTGGATCAGGGGTTCACTTAGTTTAACACATACTGCTGCTACCAGCTGCTGGATCAGGGGTTCACTTAGTTTCTCACACACTGCTGCTACCAGCTGCTGGATCAGGGGTTCACTTAGTTTCTCACACACTGCTGCTACCAGCTGCTGGATCAGGGGTTCACTTAGTTTTTCACTCACTGCTGCTACCAGCTGCTGGATCAGGGGTTCACTTAGTTTCTCACACACTGCTGCTACCAGCTGCTGGATCAGGGGTTCACTTAGTTTCTCACTCACTGCTGCTACCAGCTGCTGGATCAGGGGTTCACTTAGTTTCTCACACACTGCTGCTACCAGCTGCTGGATCAGGGGTTCACTTAGTTTCTCACACACTGCTGCTACCAGCTGCTGGATCAGGGGTTCACTTAGTTTAACACATACTGCTGCTACCAGCTGCTGGATCAGGGGTTCACTTAGTTTCTCACACACTGCTGCTACCAGCTGCTGGATCAGGGGTTCACTTAGTTTCTCACTCACTGCTGCTACCAGCTGCTGGATCAGGGGTTCACTTAGTTTTTCACTCACTGCTGCTACCAGCTGCTTGATCAGGGGTTCACTTAGTTTCTCACTCACTGCTGCTACCAGCTGCTGGATCAGGGGTTCACTTAGTTTCTCACTCACTGCTGCTACCAGCTGCTGGATCAGGGGTTCACTTAGTTTCTCACACACTGCTGCTACCAGCTGCTGGATCAGAGGTTCACTTAGTTTCTCACTCACTGCTGCTACCAGCTGCTGGATCAGGGGTTCACTTAGTTTCTCACTGCTGCTACCAGCTGCTGGATCAGGGGTTCACTTAGTTTGTCACTGCTGCTACCAGCTGCTGGATCAGGGGTTCACTTAGTTTCTCACACACTGCTGCTACCAGCTGCTGGATCAGGGGTTCACTTAGTTTCTCAATCACTGCTGCTACCAGCTGCTGGATCAGGGGTTCACTTAGTTTCTCACTCACTGCTGCTACCAGCTGCTGGATCAGGGGTTCACTTAGTTTCTCACTCACTGCTGCTACCAGCTGCTGGATCAGGGATTCACTTAGTTTCTCACACACTGCTGCTACCAGCTGCTGGATCAGGGGTTCACTTAGTTTAACACATACTGCTGCTACCAGCTGCTGGATCAGGGGTTCACTTAGTTTCTCACACACTGCTGCTACCAGCTGCTGGATCAGGGGTTCACTTAGTTTTTCACTCACTGCTGCTACCAGCTGCTGGATCAGGGGTTCACTTAGTTTCTCACTCACTGCTGCTACCAGCTGCGGGATCAGGGGTTCACTTAGTTTCTCACTCACTGCTGCTACCAGCTGCTGGATCAGGGGTTCACTTAGTTTCTCACACACTGCTGCTACCAGCTGCTGGATCAGGGGTTCACTTAGTTTCTCACACACTGCTGCTACCAGCTGCTGCATCAGGGGTTCACTTAGTTTCTCACACCCTGCTGCTACCAGCTCCTGGATCAGGGGTTCACTTAGTTTCTCACACCCTGCTGCTACCAGCTGGTGGATCAGGGGTTCACTTAGTTTCTCACACCCTGCTGCTACCAGCTCCTGGATCAGGGGTTCACTTAGTTTCTCACACCCTGCTGCTACCAGCTGCTGGATCAGGGGTTCACTTAGTTTCTCACACCCTGCTGCTACCAGCTCCTGGATCAGGGGTTCACTTAGTTTCTCACACCCTGCTGCTACCAGCTGGTGGATCAGGGGTTCACTTAGTTTCTCGCACCCTGCTGCTACCAGCTGCTGGATCAGGGGTTCACTTAGTTTCTCACACCCTGCTGCTACCAGCTGCTGGATCAGGGGTTCACTTAGTTTCTCACTGCTGCTACCAGCTGGTGGATCAGGGGTTCACTTAGTTTCTCACACACTGCTGCTACCAGCTGCTGGATCAGGGGTTCACTTAGTTTCTCACTCACTGCTGCTACCAGCTGCTGGATCAGGGGTTCACTTAGTTTCTCACTCACTGCTGCTACCAGCTGCTGGATCAGGGGTTCACTTAGTTTTTCACTCACTGCTGCTACCAGCTGCTTGATCAGGGGTTCACTTAGTTTCTCACTCACTGCTGCTACCAGCTGCTGGATCAGGGGTTCACTTAGTTTCTTTCTCACTGCTGATACCAGCTGCTGGATCAGGGGTTCACTTAGTTTCTCACACACTGCTGCTACCAGCTGCTGGATCAGGGGTTCACTTAGTTTCTCACTCACTGCTGCTACCAGCTGCTGGATCAGGGGTTCACTTAGTTTCTTACTCACTGCTGCTATTAGCTGCTGGATCAGGGGTTCACTTAGTTTCTCACACACTGCTGCTACCAGCTGCTGGATCAGGGGTTCACTTAGTTTCTCACTCACTGCTGCTACCAGCTGCTGGATCAGGGGTTCACTTAGTTTCTCACACACTGCTGCTACCAGCTGCTGGATCAGGGGTTCACTTAGTTTCTCACACACTGCTGCTACCAGCTGCTGGATCAGGGGTTCACTTAGTTTAACACATACTGCTGCTACCAGCTGCTGGATCAGGGGTTCACTTAGTTTCTCACACACTGCTGCTACCAGCTGCTGGATCAGGGGTTCACTTAGTTTCTCACACACTGCTGCTACCAGCTGCTGGATCAGGGGTTCACTTAGTTTTTCACTCAATGCTGCTACCAGCTGCTGGATCAGGGGTTCACTTAGTTTCTCACTCACTGCTGCTACCAGCTGCTGGATCAGGGGTTCACTTAGTTTCTCACTCACTGCTGCTACCAGCTGCTGGATCAGGGGTTCACTTAGTTTCTCACACACTGCTGCTACCAGCTGCTGGATCAGAGGTTCACTTAGTTTCTCACTCACTGCTGCTACCAGCTGCTGGATCAGGGGTTCACTTAGTTTCTCACTGCTGCTACCAGCTGCTGGATCAGGGGTTCACTTAGTTTCTCACTCACTGCTGCTACCAGCTGCTGGATCAGGGGTTCACTTAGTTTCTCACACACTGCTGCTACCAGCTGCTGGATCAGGGGTTCACTTAGTTTCTCACACACTGCTGCTACCAGCTGCTGGATCAGGGGTTCACTTAGTTTCTCACACACTGCTGCTACCAGCTGCTGGATCAGGGGTTCACTTAGTTTCTCACACACTGCTGCTACCAGCTGCTGGATCAGGGGTTCACTTAGTTTCTCACACCCTGCTGCTACCAGCTGCTGGATCAGGGGTTCACTTAGTTTCTCACACCCTGCTGCTACCAGCTCCTGGATCAGGGGTTCACTTAGTTTCTCACACCCTGCTGCTACCAGCTGCTGGATCAGGGGTTCACTTAGTTTCTCACTGCTGCTACCAGCTGGTGGATCAGGGGTTCACTTAGTTTCTCACACCCTGCTGCTACTATCTGCTGGATCAGGGGTTCACTTAGTTTCTCACTGCTGCTACCAGCTGGTGGATCAGGGGTTCACTTAGTTTCTCACTCACTGCTGCTACCAGCTATTGGATCAGGGGTTCACTTAGTTTCTCACACACTGTTGCTACCAGCTGCTGGATCAGGGGTTCACTTAGTTTCTCACACACTGCTGCTACCAGCTGCTGGATCAGGGGTTCACTTAGTTTCTCACACACTGCTGCTACCAGCTGCTGGATCAAGGGTTCACTTAGTTTCTCACACACTGCTGCTACCAGCTGCTGGATCAGGGGTTCACTTAGTTTCTTTCTCACTGCTGCTACCAGCTGCTGGATCAGGGGTTCACTTAGGTTCTCACACACTGCTGCTACCAGCTGCTGGATCAGGGGTTCACTTAATTTCTCACTCACTGCTGCTACCAGCTGCTGGATCAGGGGTTCACTTAGTTTCTTACTCACTGCTGCTACAAGCTGCTGGATCAGGGGTTCACTTAGTTTCTCACACACTGCTGCTACCAGCTGCTGGATCAGGGGTTCACTTAGTTTCTCACTCACTGCTGCTACCAGCTGCTGGATCAAGGGTTCACTTAGTTTCTCACACACTGCTGCTACCAGCTGCTGGATCAGGGGTTCACTTAGTTTCTCACACACTGCTGCTACCAGCTGCTGGATCAGGGGTTCACTTAGTTTAACACATACTGCTGCTACCAGCTGCTGGATCAGGGGTTCACTTAGTTTCTCACACACTGCTGCTACCAGCTGCTGGATCAGGGGTTCACTTAGTTTCTCACTCACTGCTGCTACCAGCTGCTGGATCAGGGGTTCACTTAGTTTTTCACTCACTGCTGCTACCAGCTGCTGGATCAGGGGTTCACTTAGTTTCTCACTCACTGCTGCTACCAGCTGCTGGATGAGAGGTTCACTTAGTTTCTCACTGCTGCTACCAGCTGCTGGATCAGGGGTTCACTTAGTTTCTCACACACTGCTGCTACCAGCTGCTGGATCAGGGGTTCACTTAGTTTCTCACTCACTGCTGCTACCAGCTGCTGGATCAGGGGTTCACTTAGTTTCTCACTCACTGCTGCTACCAGCTGCGGGATCAGGGGTTCACTTAGTTTCTCACTGCTGCTACCAGCTGGTGGATCAGGGGTTCACTTAGTTTCTCACTGCTGCTACCAGCTGGTGGATCAGGGGTTCACTTAGTTTCTCACTCACTGCTGCTACCAGCTGGTGGATCAGGGGTTCACTTAGTTTCTCACTGCTGCTACCAGCTGCTGGATCAGGGGTTCACTTAGTTTCTCACTGCTGCTACCAGCTGCTGGATCAGGGGTTCACTTAGTTTCTCACACACTGCTGCTACCAGCTGCTGGATCAGGGGTTCACTTAGTTTCTCACACACTGCTGCTACCAGCTGCTGGATCAGGGGTTCACTAAGTTTAACACATACTGCTGCTACCAGCTGCTGGATCAGGGGTTCACTTAGTTTCTCACACACTGCTGCTACCAGCTGCTGGATCAGGGGTTCACTTAGTTTCTCACACACTGCTGCTACCAGCTGCTGGATCAGGGGTTCACTTAGTTTTTCACTCACTGCTGCTACCAGCTGCTGGATCAGGGGTTCACTTAGTTTCTCACACACTGCTGCTACCAGCTGCTGGATCAGGGGTTCACTTAGTTTCTCACTCACTGCTGCTACCAGCTGCTGGATCAGGGGTTCACTTAGTTTCTCACACACTGCTGCTACCAGCTGCTGGATCAGGGGTTCACTTAGTTTTTCACTCACTGCTGCTACCAGCTGCTGGATCAGGGGTTCACTTAGTTTCTCACACACTGCTGCTACCAGCTGCTGGATCAGGGGTTCACTTAGTTTCTCACACACTGCTGCTACCAGCTGCTGGATCAGGGGTTCACTTAGTTTCTCACACACTGCTGCTACCAGCTCCTGGATCAGGGGTTCACTTAGTTTCTCACACCCTGCTGCTACCAGCTGCTGGATCAGGGGTTCACTTAGTTTCTCACTGCTGCTACCAGCTGGTGGATCAGGGGTTCACTTAGTTTCTCACTGCTGCTACCAGCTGGTGGATCAGGGGTTCACTTAGTTTCTCACTCACTGCTGCTACCAGCTGGTGGATCAGGGGTTCACTTAGTTTCTCACTGCTGCTACCAGCTGGTGGATCAGGGGTTCACTTAGTTTCTCACTGCTGCTACCAGCTGCTGGATCAGGGGTTCACTTAGTTTCTCACACACTGCTGCTACCAGCTGCTGGATCAGGGGTTCACTTAGTTTCTCACACACTGCTGCTACCAGCTGCTGGATCAGGGGTTCACTTAGTTTAACACATACTGCTGCTACCAGCTGCTGGATCAGGGGTTCACTAAGTTTCTCACACACTGCTGCTACCAGCTGCTGGATCAGGGGTTCACTTAGTTTCTCACACACTGCTGCTACCAGCTGCTGGATCAGGGGTTCACTTAGTTTTTCACTCACTGCTGCTACCAGCTGCTGGATCAGGGGTTCACTTAGTTTCTCACACACTGCTGCTACCAGCTGCTGGATCAGGGGTTCACTTAGTTTCTCACTCACTGCTGCTACCAGCTGCTGGATCAGGGGTTCACTTAGTTTCTCACACACTGCTGCTACCAGCTGCTGGATCAGGGGTTCACTTAGTTTTTCACTCACTGCTGCTACCAGCTGCTGGATCAGGGGTTCACTTAGTTTCTCACTCACTGCTGCTACCAGCTGCTGTATCAGGGGTTCACTTAGTTTCTCACTGCTGCTACCAGCTGCTGGATCAGGGGTTCACTTAGTTTCTCACACACTGCTGCTACCAGCTGCTGGATCAGGGGTTCACTTAGTTTCTCACACACTGCTGCTACCAGCTGCTGGATCAGGGGTTCACTTAGTTTCTCACTCACTGCTGCTACCAGCTGCGGGATCAGGGGTTCACTTAGTTTCTCACTCACTGCTGCTACCAGCTGCTGGATCAGGGGTTCACTTAGTTTCTCACACACTGCTGCTACCAGCTGCTGGATCAGGGGTTCACTTAGTTTCTCACACACTGCTGCTACCAGCTGCTGCATCAGGGGTTCACTTAGTTTCTCACACACTGCTGCTACCAGCTGCTGGATCAGGGGTTCACTTAGTTTCTCACACCCTGCTGCTACCAGCTGCTGGATCAGGGGTTCACTTAGTTTCTCACACACTGCTGCTACCAGCTCCTGGATCAGGGGTTCACTTAGTTTCTCACACCCTGCTGCTACCAGCTGGTGGATCAGGGGTTCACTTAGTTTCTCACACCCTGCTGCTACCAGCTGGTGGATCAGGGGTTCACTTAGTTTCTCTCACCCTGCTGCTACCAGCTGCTGGATCAGGGGTTCACTTAGTTTCTCACTGCTGCTACCAGCTGGTGGATCAGGGGTTCACTTAGTTTCTCACACACTGCTGCTACCAGCTGGTGGATCAGGGGTTCACTTAGTTTCTCACACACTGCTGCTACCAGCTGCTGGATCAGGGGTTCACTTAGTTTTTCACTTACTGCTGCTACCAGCTGCTGGATCAGGGGTTCACTTAGTTTTTCACTCACTGCTGCTACCAGCTGCTGGATCAGGGGTTCACTTAGTTTTTCACTCACTGCTGCTACCAGCTGCTGGATCAGGGGTTCACTTAGTTTTTCACTCACTGCTGCTACCAGCTGCTTGATCAGGGGTTCACTTAGTTTCTCACTCACTGCTGCTACCAGCTGCTGGATCAGGGGTTCACTTAGTTTCTTTCTCACTGCTGCTACCAGCTGCTGGATCAGGGGTTCACTTAGGTTCTCACACACTGCTGCTACCAGCTGCTGGATCAGGGGTTCACTTAATTTCTCACTCACTGCTGCTACCAGCTGCTGGATCAGGGGTTCACTTAGTTTCTTACTCACTGCTGCTACAAGCTGCTGGATCAGGGGTTCACTTAGTTTCTCACACACTGCTGCTACCAGCTGCTGGATCAGGGGTTCACTTAGTTTCTCACTGCTGCTACCAGCTGCTGGATCAAGGGTTCACTTAGTTTCTCACACACTGCTGCTACCAGCTGCTGGATCAGGGGTTCACTTAGTTTCTCACACACTGCTGCTACCAGCTGCTGGATCAGGGGTTCACTTAGTTTAACACATACTGCTGCTACCAGCTGCTGGATCAGGGGTTCACTTAGTTTGTCACACACTGCTGCTACCAGCTGCTGGATCAGGGGTTCACTTAGTTTCTCACTCACTGCTGCTACCAGCTGCTGGATCAGGGGTTCACTTAGTTTTTCACTCACTGCTGCTACCAGCTGCTGGATCAGGGGTTCACTTAGTTTCTCACTCACTGCTGCTACCAGCTGCTGGATGAGAGGTTCACTTAGTTTCTCACTGCTGCTACCAGCTGCTGGATCAGGGGTTCACTTAGTTTCTCACACACTGCTGCTACCAGCTGCTGGATCAGGGGTTCACTTAGTTTCTCACTCACTGCTGCTACCAGCTGCTGGATCAGGGGTTCACTTAGTTTCTCACTCACTGCTGCTACCAGCTGCGGGATCAGGGGTTCACTTAGTTTCTCACTGCTGCTACCAGCTGGTGGATCAGGGGTTCACTTAGTTTCTCACTCACTGCTGCTACCAGCTGGTGGATCAGGGGTTCACTTAGTTTCTCACTGCTGCTACCAGCTGCTGGATCAGGGGTTCACTTAGTTTCTCACTCACTGCTGCTACCAGCTGCGGGATCAGGGGTTCACTTAGTTTCTCACTGCTGCTACCAGCTGGTGGATCAGGGGTTCACTTAGTTTCTCACTCACTGCTGCTACCAGCTGGTGGATCAGGGGTTCACTTAGTTTCTCACTGCTGCTACCAGCTGCTGGATCAGGGGTTCACTTAGTTTCTCACTGCTGCTACCAGCTGCTGGATCAGGGGTTCACTTAGTTTCTCACACACTGCTGCTACCAGCTGCTGGATCAGGGGTTCACTTAGTTTCTCACACACTGCTGCTACCAGCTGCTGGATCAGGGGTTCACTTAGTTTAACACATACTGCTGCTACCAGCTGCTGGATCAGGGGTTCACTTAGTTTCTCACACACTGCTGCTACCAGCTGCTGGATCAGGGGTTCACTTAGTTTCTCACACACTGCTGCTACCAGCTGCTGGATCAGGGGTTCACTTAGTTTTTCACTCACTGCTGCTACCAGCTGCTGGATCAGGGGTTCACTTAGTTTCTCACACACTGCTGCTACCAGCTGCTGGATCAGGGGTTCACTTAGTTTCTCACTCACTGCTGCTACCAGCTGCTGGATCAGGGGTTCACTTAGTTTCTCACACACTGCTGCTACCAGCTGCTGGATCAGGGGTTCACTTAGTTTCTCACACACTGCTGCTACCAGCTGCTGGATCAGGGGTTCACTTAGTTTAACACATACTGCTGCTACCAGCTGCTGGATCAGGGGTTCACTTAGTTTCTCACACACTGCTGCTACCAGCTGCTGGATCAGGGGTTCACTTAGTTTCTCACTCACTGCTGCTACCAGCTGCTGGATCAGGGGTTCACTTAGTTTTTCACTCACTGCTGCTACCAGCTGCTTGATCAGGGGTTCACTTAGTTTCTCACTCACTGCTGCTACCAGCTGCTGGATCAGGGGTTCACTTAGTTTCTCACTCACTGCTGCTACCAGCTGCTGGATCAGGGGTTCACTTAGTTTCTCACACACTGCTGCTACCAGCTGCTGGATCAGAGGTTCACTTAGTTTCTCACTCACTGCTGCTACCAGCTGCTGGATCAGGGGTTCACTTAGTTTCTCACTGCTGCTACCAGCTGCTGGATCAGGGGTTCACTTAGTTTGTCACTGCTGCTACCAGCTGCTGGATCAGGGGTTCACTTAGTTTCTCACACACTGCTGCTACCAGCTGCTGGATCAGGGGTTCACTTAGTTTCTCAATCACTGCTGCTACCAGCTGCTGGATCAGGGGTTCACTTAGTTTCTCACTCACTGCTGCTACCAGCTGGTGGATCAGGGGTTCACTTAGTTTCTCACTCACTGCTGCTACCAGCTGCTGGATCAGGGATTCACTTAGTTTCTCACACACTGCTGCTACCAGCTGCTGGATCAGGGGTTCACTTAGTTTAACACATACTGCTGCTACCAGCTGCTGGATCAGGGGTTCACTTAGTTTCTCACACACTGCTGCTACCAGCTGCTGGATCAGGGGTTCACTTAGTTTTTCACTCACTGCTGCTACCAGCTGCTGGATCAGGGGTTCACTTAGTTTTTCACTCACTGCTGCTACCAGCTGCTGGATCAGGGGTTCACTTAGTTTTTCACTCACTGCTGCTACCAGCTGCTTGATCAGGGGTTCACTTAGTTTCTCACTCACTGCTGCTACCAGCTGCTGGATCAGGGGTTCACTTAGTTTCTTTCTCACTGCTGCTACCAGCTGCTGGATCACGGGTTCACTTAGGTTCTCACACACTGCTGCTACCAGCTGCTGGATCAGGGGTTCACTTAATTTCTCACTCACTGCTGCTACCAGCTGCTGGATCAGGGGTTCACTTAGTTTCTTACTCACTGCTGCTACAAGCTGCTGGATCAGGGGTTCACTTAGTTTCTCACACACTGCTGCTACCAGCTGCTGGATCAGGGGTTCACTTAGTTTCTCACTGCTGCTACCAGCTGCTGGATCAAGGGTTCACTTAGTTTCTCACACACTGCTGCTACCAGCTGCTGGATCAGGGGTTCACTTAGTTTCTCACACACTGCTGCTACCAGCTGCTGGATCAGGGGTTCACTTAGTTTAACACATACTGCTGCTACCAGCTGCTGGATCAGGGGTTCACTTAGTTTGTCACACACTGCTGCTACCAGCTGCTGGATCAGGGGTTCACTTAGTTTCTCACTCACTGCTGCTACCAGCTGCTGGATCAGGGGTTCACTTAGTTTTTCACTCACTGCTGCTACCAGCTGCTGGATCAGGGGTTCACTTAGTTTCTCACTCACTGCTGCTACCAGCTGCTGGATGAGAGGTTCACTTAGTTTCTCACTGCTGCTACCAGCTGCTGGATCAGGGGTTCACTTAGTTTCTCACACACTGCTGCTACCAGCTGCTGGATCAGGGGTTCACTTAGTTTCTCACTCACTGCTGCTACCAGCTGCTGGATCAGGGGTTCACTTAGTTTCTCACTCACTGCTGCTACCAGCTGCGGGATCAGGGGTTCACTTAGTTTCTCACTGCTGCTACCAGCTGGTGGATCAGGGGTTCACTTAGTTTCTCACTCACTGCTGCTACCAGCTGGTGGATCAGGGGTTCACTTAGTTTCTCACTGCTGCTACCAGCTGCTGGATCAGGGGTTCACTTAGTTTCTCACTCACTGCTGCTACCAGCTGCGGGATCAGGGGTTCACTTAGTTTCTCACTGCTGCTACCAGCTGGTGGATCAGGGGTTCACTTAGTTTCTCACTCACTGCTGCTACCAGCTGGTGGATCAGGGGTTCACTTAGTTTCTCACTGCTGCTACCAGCTGCTGGATCAGGGGTTCACTTAGTTTCTCACTGCTGCTACCAGCTGCTGGATCAGGGGTTCACTTAGTTTCTCACACACTGCTGCTACCAGCTGCTGGATCAGGGGTTCACTTAGTTTCTCACACACTGCTGCTACCAGCTGCTGGATCAGGGGTTCACTTAGTTTAACACATACTGCTGCTACCAGCTGCTGGATCAGGGGTTCACTTAGTTTCTCACACACTGCTGCTACCAGCTGCTGGATCAGGGGTTCACTTAGTTTCTCACACACTGCTGCTACCAGCTGCTGGATCAGGGGTTCACTTAGTTTTTCACTCACTGCTGCTACCAGCTGCTGGATCAGGGGTTCACTTAGTTTCTCACACACTGCTGCTACCAGCTGCTGGATCAGGGGTTCACTTAGTTTCTCACTCACTGCTGCTACCAGCTGCTGGATCAGGGGTTCACTTAGTTTCTCACACACTGCTGCTACCAGCTGCTGGATCAGGGGTTCACTTAGTTTCTCACACACTGCTGCTACCAGCTGCTGGATCAGGGGTTCACTTAGTTTAACACATACTGCTGCTACCAGCTGCTGGATCAGGGGTTCACTTAGTTTCTCACACACTGCTGCTACCAGCTGCTGGATCAGGGGTTCACTTAGTTTCTCACTCACTGCTGCTACCAGCTGCTGGATCAGGGGTTCACTTAGTTTTTCACTCACTGCTGCTACCAGCTGCTTGATCAGGGGTTCACTTAGTTTCTCACTCACTGCTGCTACCAGCTGCTGGATCAGGGGTTCACTTAGTTTCTCACTCACTGCTGCTACCAGCTGCTGGATCAGGGGTTCACTTAGTTTCTCACACACTGCTGCTACCAGCTGCTGGATCAGAGGTTCACTTAGTTTCTCACTCACTGCTGCTACCAGCTGCTGGATCAGGGGTTCACTTAGTTTCTCACTGCTGCTACCAGCTGCTGGATCAGGGGTTCACTTAGTTTGTCACTGCTGCTACCAGCTGCTGGATCAGGGGTTCACTTAGTTTCTCACACACTGCTGCTACCAGCTGCTGGATCAGGGGTTCACTTAGTTTCTCAATCACTGCTGCTACCAGCTGCTGGATCAGGGGTTCACTTAGTTTCTCACTCACTGCTGCTACCAGCTGGTGGATCAGGGGTTCACTTAGTTTCTCACTCACTGCTGCTACCAGCTGCTGGATCAGGGATTCACTTAGTTTCTCACACACTGCTGCTACCAGCTGCTGGATCAGGGGTTCACTTAGTTTAACACATACTGCTGCTACCAGCTGCTGGATCAGGGGTTCACTTAGTTTCTCACACACTGCTGCTACCAGCTGCTGGATCAGGGGTTCACTTAGTTTTTCACTCACTGCTGCTACCAGCTGCTGGATCAGGGGTTCACTTAGTTTCTCACTCACTGCTGCTACCAGCTGCGGGATCAGGGGTTCACTTAGTTTCTCACTCACTGCTGCTACCAGCTGCTGGATCAGGGGTTCACTTAGTTTCTCACACACTGCTGCTACCAGCTGCTGGATCAGGGGTTCACTTAGTTTCTCACACACTGCTGCTACCAGCTGCTGCATCAGGGGTTCACTTAGTTTCTCACACCCTGCTGCTACCAGCTCCTGGATCAGGGGTTCACTTAGTTTCTCACACCCTGCTGCTACCAGCTGGTGGATCAGGGGTTCACTTAGTTTCTCACACCCTGCTGCTACCAGCTCCTGGATCAGGGGTTCACTTAGTTTCTCACACCCTGCTGCTACCAGCTGCTGGATCAGGGGTTCACTTAGTTTCTCACACCCTGCTGCTACCAGCTCCTGGATCAGGGGTTCACTTAGTTTCTCACACCCTGCTGCTACCAGCTGGTGGATCAGGGGTTCACTTAGTTTCTCGCACCCTGCTGCTACCAGCTGCTGGATCAGGGGTTCACTTAGTTTCTCACACCCTGCTGCTACCAGCTGCTGGATCAGGGGTTCACTTAGTTTCTCACTGCTGCTACCAGCTGGTGGATCAGGGGTTCACTTAGTTTCTCACACACTGCTGCTACCAGCTGCTGGATCAGGGGTTCACTTAGTTTCTCACTCACTGCTGCTACCAGCTGCTGGATCAGGGGTTCACTTAGTTTCTCACTCACTGCTGCTACCAGCTGCTGGATCAGGGGTTCACTTAGTTTTTCACTCACTGCTGCTACCAGCTGCTTGATCAGGGGTTCACTTAGTTTCTCACTCACTGCTGCTACCAGCTGCTGGATCAGGGGTTCACTTAGTTTCTTTCTCACTGCTGATACCAGCTGCTGGATCAGGGGTTCACTTAGTTTCTCACACACTGCTGCTACCAGCTGCTGGATCAGGGGTTCACTTAGTTTCTCACTCACTGCTGCTACCAGCTGCTGGATCAGGGGTTCACTTAGTTTCTTACTCACTGCTGCTATTAGCTGCTGGATCAGGGGTTCACTTAGTTTCTCACACACTGCTGCTACCAGCTGCTGGATCAGGGGTTCACTTAGTTTCTCACTCACTGCTGCTACCAGCTGCTGGATCAGGGGTTCACTTAGTTTCTCACACACTGCTGCTACCAGCTGCTGGATCAGGGGTTCACTTAGTTTCTCACACACTGCTGCTACCAGCTGCTGGATCAGGGGTTCACTTAGTTTAACACATACTGCTGCTACCAGCTGCTGGATCAGGGGTTCACTTAGTTTCTCACACACTGCTGCTACCAGCTGCTGGATCAGGGGTTCACTTAGTTTCTCACTCACTGCTGCTACCAGCTGCTGGATCAGGGGTTCACTTAGTTTTTCACTCAATGCTGCTACCAGCTGCTGGATCAGGGGTTCACTTAGTTTCTCACTCACTGCTGCTACCAGCTGCTGGATCAGGGGTTCACTTAGTTTCTCACTCACTGCTGCTACCAGCTGCTGGATCAGGGGTTCACTTAGTTTCTCACACACTGCTGCTACCAGCTGCTGGATCAGAGGTTCACTTAGTTTCTCACTCACTGCTGCTACCAGCTGCTGGATCAGGGGTTCACTTAGTTTCTCACTGCTGCTACCAGCTGCTGGATCAGGGGTTCACTTAGTTTCTCACTCACTGCTGCTACCAGCTGCTGGATCAGGGGTTCACTTAGTTTCTCACACACTGCTGCTACCAGCTGCTGGATCAGGGGTTCACTTAGTTTCTCACACACTGCTGCTACCAGCTGCTGGATCAGGGGTTCACTTAGTTTCTCACACACTGCTGCTACCAGCTGCTGGATCAGGGGTTCACTTAGTTTCTCACACACTGCTGCTACCAGCTGCTGGATCAGGGGTTCACTTAGTTTCTCACACCCTGCTGCTACCAGCTGCTGGATCAGGGGTTCACTTAGTTTCTCACACCCTGCTGCTACCAGCTCCTGGATCAGGGGTTCACTTAGTTTCTCACACCCTGCTGCTACCAGCTGCTGGATCAGGGGTTCACTTAGTTTCTCACTGCTGCTACCAGCTGGTGGATCAGGGGTTCACTTAGTTTCTCACTCACTGCTGCTACCAGCTGCTGGATCAGGGGTTCACTTAGTTTCTCACACACTGCTGCTACCAGCTGCTGGATCAGAGGTTCACTTAGTTTCTCACTCACTGCTGCTACCAGCTGCTGGATCAGGGGTTCACTTAGTTTCTCACTGCTGCTACCAGCTGCTGGATCAGGGGTTCACTTAGTTTCTCACTCACTGCTGCTACCAGCTGCTGGATCAGGGGTTCACTTAGTTTCTCACACACTGCTGCTACCAGCTGCTGGATCAGAGGTTCACTTAGTTTCTCACTCACTGCTGCTACCAGCTGCTGGATCAGGGGTTCACTTAGTTTCTCACTGCTGCTACCAGCTGCTGGATCAGGGGTTCACTTAGTTTGTCACTGCTGCTACCAGCTGCTGGATCAGGGGTTCACTTAGTTTCTCACACACTGCTGCTACCAGCTGCTGGATCAGGGGTTCACTTAGTTTCTCACACACTGCTGCTACCAGCTGCTGGATCAGGGGTTCACTTAGTTTCTCACACACTGCTGCTACCAGCTGCTGGATCAGGGGTTCACTTAGTTTCTCACACACTGCTGCTACCAGCTGCTGGATCAGGGGTTCACTTAGTTTCTCACACACTGCTGCTACCAGCTGCTGGATCAGGGGTTCACTTAGTTTCTCACACACTGCTGCTACCAGCTGCTGGATCAGGGGTTCACTTAGTTTCTCACACCCTGCTGCTACCAGCTGCTGGATCAGGGGTTCACTTAGTTTCTCACACCCTGCTGCTACCAGCTGCTGGATCAGGGGTTCACTTAGTTTCTCACTGCTGCTACCAGCTGGTGGATCAGGGGTTTACTTAGTTTCTCACACCCTGCTGCTACTATCTGCTGGATCAGGGGTTCACTTAGTTTCTCACTGCTGCTACCAGCTGGTGGATCAGGGGTTCACTTAGTTTCTCACTCACTGCTGCTACCAGCTATTGGATCAGGGGTTCACTTAGTTTCTCACACACTGCTGCTACCAGCTGCTGGATCAGGGGTTCACTTAGTTTCTCACACACTGCTGCTACCAGCTGCTGGATCAGGGGTTCACTTAGTTTCTCACACACTGCTGCTACCAGCTGCTGGATCAGGGGTTCACTTAGTTTCTCACACCCTGCTGCTACCAGCTGCTGGATCAGGGGTTCACTTAGTTTCTCACTGCTGCTACCAGCTGGTGGATCAGGGGTTCACTTAGTTTCTCACACACTGCTGCTACCAGCTGCTGGATCAGGGGTTCACTTAGTTTCTCACACACTGCTGCTACCAGCTGCTGGATCAGGGGTTCACTTAGTTTCTCACTCACAAATCTAACAAATTGGTGCCGTGACACGAGGTTTGAAGGCTAAAGGACCACCGTTCCGTGCGACCCGACCCCGTCCGAGGGAGGACGCCTCGAGGTGATTGGAGAGACAGCTTTTTTCAGACAATCAGGCGCCAAGAAAAAAGGTGAGCAGAACACCAATTAAGGACTATTTGTGTAATTTCTGCATATTGAATAACCTAGATGAAGTTGTCTGAATGAAGTTGTCCTCTGGTCATGATAATTCGAGTGTTAATGTACTGTCTGTCTATTTGCATTGAATGGTGACACGTCCAGTATAAAAACACATACACACAGGGAAAGTCAATAAGTGTCCTGTCAAGTCAATTCGGAAATTAAGACAAGTTAAATTCATTTTATAAATGAATATCCCAGTTGTGGAGCTTGTCTTCAAAAATGTTTTGTCCGTGCACTGTTTGTAAGTGATACGAAGTAGTTTATAAAAGCCCATCTTGAATGGGTCAACTAATTGGGATTCCGAACCGGAAAGTCTCTCCTCTGACGAGGGTTAGAACGTGGGATTGAGAATTCCGCGGGTCGAAGAAGTCTGTAAAACCGAAATATAGTCGGGTTGACAAGAGTCAATTTATACTTGAAGGACACAGGGTCAGATTTTTAATTTTCATGCAACTGTGGGTTGGGGTTCGCCGCTCGAAGATATATGACTGCGCCAGCAGATCTCGAGTGGTTCCTGTTCAATATTGGGGTTGGCATAGACAAAAAGGGGGTAAAACGAGTGACTGCGCGTGCTTATGCGGGTCGCTTTGTTTGGGGAAATCAGTATTTTTATGGTGTGACCCAAAGTTTTGGAATAAACAAATGCTTTGATAAGTTGGGTAACCGAGAGGTGGAGCGCACAGAACACACCGTTCTGCGTAGAAGTTTCTTCACTACTTTCAGCATTTGGGCAATTACGTCTTCCATATACTTTGGGTGACACGTGTATAACTTTTGAAGATGTCACAAAAATTGATTGACGACTGGAAAAAATGCAAATCCGGCTCGCTGGGGTCGGTGCTGGTTGACACGTTGGAAAGATGGAAGAAAAAGGTGTCGATGAGTGAGGAAAAACGAGCAACGGATAGGTTTGTGGATTGGACCACAGAGATGCAGTCTAGGGGGATGTTTGGGTCGGTTGCAGAGGTGCCGCCTAAGCTTTTAATGTTGGCAGTTTTTGCAAAGCAAGCGAAAATCAGTAAGGAACAGGCAGATCAGCAATTTCAGGCAGCGGGAATAATGCAGAGACGCACAGCAGAGAGAGAATTAACAAGAGCCTCAAGTTTTCTCGCAGATTGTGAATGTTTTTTCGGGGAATTACAATTTTCAATTCAAACACGGTCCACTGCACTGGTAGTACAAAGTAACACAGGAAAACAATCTTCTCCAGTGAGCCATGATAATGAGAAGCATAAGACACCTCAGAGCACAGATCCGACTGAGGAGCTCAGGAGCGACTCGCTTCTGCATTCTCCTCCCCCTTATGCTGAAGCTGGCATGCTATTGGATGCCACGCAAAATCAGATGCCTCAAACAACGCCCACAGCTGCAGGCGGTCTGTGTGACGGTACTGTAAGGAGCAAAATAGTAGTAATTCAAAATGGCTTACTGCAAACTGCACCCTTTCCAGGGGACTCGGACAGCCAAGCCCAAGCAGAAGAGTACCTAAATGTAACAGCGCAAAACAGTACACATTTAACCACCAGTACTATATTGGAAGCACCCGCCTCCAGAGATTCAGATGACACATTCGGATCACTGGATACGCGATCGTACGCAACACCATCGGTAACAAATGTTGATCCATTAGTGCATGACTTAACAGCTTTGCTGCACAGACAAACACTTGGTGAGGGAATAAATCAAATTAACCAATCAGAAAATTACGATCTCCCCCGCCCTCAAAATAATGGTAATATTCATGCATGCGCTGACATCCATCAGTTTAGGGAAGCGGTGGAAGCATCACTTTTTCCCTCTGGACAAAATATGTTGAGAAAACTGGTTGGATTAACAAACTTAACGTATGACTTGTGGGCGGCCCATGTCACCCAATATATTGATAATGAAATCGAAGAACGGGAACAAGAAAAAGCAGAATTAATTTCCCTGCAGACACAAGTGACAAAATTACAGCTTAAACACATGAGGAACAAAGTGAATCAAAACAAGGCTAAAATTAAACAGATGTCTCAGCAGACTCTTCCTCGTGCTGTACAACCACAATATCCAGCTTCTTCGTATGGGTCATACCCAGAACAGAACGGACCTCCGGTTAGAACTAATAGAAGAGGAAAACCCCGGCGACGCTTCAACAGTAGAAAAAATGACATGTGTTATCTCTGCAAACGATATGGCCATTGGGCCTCTGACTGTCGCGAGGTTCCCTACTCAGTGCAATCAGGAGATGGGACGCGACCATATAAGTGTAATAAATACCCCCACAGCGCTCCTGGGGCGGCAGTTGTTTCTCAACAGGCTCCCCAACAGGGCCCGCATCAGGATTCTGCGTATGATGCCCCAGGCTCCCGTCAAATGCCCCAATAGGGAGGCACAGAACTAACGACGGGTGACTCATTGTGTTGTAGTGACTTGTTTCTTGACCGGCTGAATATTGGTTGGTGGCCGAGCGTGTATGTGATCGACTCATTAGAGAGTTCTTCCACACTTTAGCACTCTGTCAACACCTGTTGCATGTTGGTGGGACTGTATTGCTTTTGATTGTTCATTTCTTCTTTCATCCTCTTGCCCGGTGAATCAAGACAAACGAGATAATAAGAATCAAGCCATGCATATTACAGAAACAATAGTATTGATATATGATATATTTGAACCCAAAGTTTGACAAAAGTTAATCATTTTTTTTCAGCATCAACACACTAATAAGAGAAAAGGAAAAAATTAACAGATTTGGAGGCTTGACCTGAGGCCTGAGGTTTCTAACTAAAGATCAGCTGTGCAGCAGCATTACAGGAATAATGAATAATAAATAATGAAAAGCCTCAAACGCTTTTTGAGCCATTATATACCCAATTTAATTTTATAGTTGTTCTCTTTGTCATAAATGCGCACACCCTAATACTGTCTTTTCTTTCTCTCATTCAGCCCTGAGAGTGAGAACAATCCAAACAGACTCTGGGTGATCATTGGCCTGAGTTTATAATGATATACTGCTTATAATATAGGTTTAATGTTGTATTAGAGCAAATAGTATTGATTCATCCATCTATTTAAAATGCATATGATTAGGAAAGACACCAAAGTATGTAGATAAACTGAAAACAGCTTTAAAATGAAAAAATCACAGAGATGAGATAAAAAACAATAAATCCAGGAAGAACAGTGTTTGAGACATTCATACAAATTGTTGCTGAAATAGGATTTAAGGGCTAAAGTCAAATACACAAGCAGAGTGTTTAGGAGATTTGTTCCTTTAATTAAAATACAATCTGAAAAAATGTTCTCCACCTGAAACAGGACTGAGAGCAGGCAGTCAGACCATGTGACACAGATTAAACAACCAGGATTCAGGATTGAATATCACGGTCAGACAGTCAGATGACAAACAATTTGATAACATATTAAAGTTATTGAGGTTTAGCCTTTATTCTTATTAGGAGATATTAACTTGACTTTAAAATTTTAGCTGCTCGGAATTTCCTCTGCCTCAGGTCACCAATTCAATAGTTATCACCAATATTTAGATTCAAACTAAACCATTTGACTATTTAACTAAATCATTTAACTAGTTAACTGCAGCAGATCTATGAAATAATTAATATGCTAACTTAACAAAAAAAGCAAATAGATTTAAATCCATTGGAAGAATACAGAAAGGACAGCTGCAGCAAAGACTGAGCCATAACAAGACAAGTCAAGGTTTGTTTTTAAGGCGCATTTAAAAACAGTGAGCACAGGGCAGCTTGGTGAGCCAAAACAAAATCTATACAGACACAGACTTAACTTTGGATGAAGCTATCCCTAGTATGCATTATATTATGCATTATTGAACCTACTATTTTATATGATATATAACATATGAATGTTTTCAGGTTGTCCCACATGAGGCCTGGACGGGGAGAAAATACCCTGTCCATAGCTTCTTTGGGACACTAGGAGATATTGTGTGAATGTGGAAAATTTGGGTTGCCAAGCGACAGCCATGGTGAGTGGGGGCTGAGGAGATCCCAAAGGGGGTGTTCCCAAAGGGGGCACTAACGGCTTGGGGGACAACGGCTACCTGAGGGGGGAGGAGAAGGACGCCAATAGGTGGCGTGATGGAAATTCAAACTGTGCTGAGTCAGTGCCTGTGGTTGAAAGAAAAAGGATATGAATGGGATGAATGAAATGTTCTGTAATTAGGTGTTTTGGGTCATCGGAAGACGTTCCATTAGAGATGACCAGAAAGTTTTAATCTAGTGCACTAAATCGATCAATCAATCAGACGTTATTTATATAGCACTTCTCAACCCAATAAAATATAGAACAAAGACCTTTCAGATCAAACGAAGCAGTGAAACCCAAGGCCACATACAGACACATGCACACTCACATATAAAGCCACGCACACACACACGCCACACGTACTGGAAACAGGGACCACAATGTGATCCTTAAAGAAAAATAAAGGATGAATTAGGATAAATAAAGAAATAAAATTAAACAAGGCTTTTAATATCTGTATGGAAACATGTTATGGTATCATGTTACGGTTAGGAACAGCTCTGATGTCACACCGTTGGTACCACATGAGGGGTTTCTGATTCAATTAGAACCTGGAAAAAACTTAATGCTGATCCTGAACTATCTGTGTACGGCTCAGCATCACGAAACGGCCACAGGTAAAAATTAAACAACATTATTACTAACTAACAAGTAAGAATAAAGCAGATTATGCTGAAATTTTATTTTTAACGCTCTGACTTGAATTAAGAGAGGACAGACAATATTTATCCAAAACAACTTAATCAGTTAGACATGGAAAAGAAATGTCTGCTTTCTTGATGCTGTGCTGATACCAAAGTGAGATCTAACCACAAACATTTCTGTCCTACAGCAAACAACAACACAGGAGGAGAAACTGCAGTGGAGCAGTTCGGCAATTAATTAACAATTAATCATGGTTTACTAAAACTTCTCAAATTTTCCCAAAAATTCTGTGTGTGTTTATATCTTCTTTTGCATTAAGACTTCCCGGACCTGGAAGAGGAAGACATGGAATCAAACTCAGAATAAGAAGACCACTTTTTGTATACTTAGACCGCAATGAAAACAGGAGGTTTGCCTCATCAAACCCAGAAATGCAATATATGTTCGTCATCTGTTGTCCTAACCTGTGTTGTCTGGTGTTGAGTGTTGTTTGTGTGTTGTCATGATCCCAAAACTGTCTAAATGATTTTCCACGGCAGAATAAGTGGATAATACAGAAGTTCTCATGAATGCTGAACAGCAACTTGTTGAGAATTCTAGTATTGTCCTAAAAACAAGGATTATACCAACTGTGTTGATGTTGATCGTGATGATGTGTTCTCTAAATAATTTGAAGTTTTTTCACAGCAAAAGAAAGGACATGGCACTGGATTTCTCATTAAGGCTGCACAGCAGTTTGATGACTATTCTAGTTCCTAAAAGCAAGGGTTATACCAACTGGCCAGTTGTTTTGTTTTCGTTTATGTTTGTTTTATGATTTTTTTATTTGATTTTCATTTATTTCCTTTATTTTGGTTTTGTTTTGGTTTGGGGTCCATATGAAAAATAAATAAATAAAGAATTGGGCATTAAAATTGAACCTTTCAAAGAGACATGCCCTAAGTATAAAAATACAGTGCAAATGATATTTTGCACTACTGCGCTGCGAGATTTGCTAATATTATTCCACAGATTCAGAACCACTACAGGACGTACAGCCGGAGGACTCATAAGCTTGAGTTCTGGGAGGCCTTTCCCATCATGCCAAGATGATGGTGGAGAACTACACAACGAAATTGTCACAAAAGAAAATTAGTTAGGGAGGGGATGCTGAATATCCCTCAAGGAAGCGATGTACTGGTGACCTCTCCTTCCAAGATTAGTTCCGGATCAGAATGCTGAACATACGTTCAGCCAAGAGGAAAACAGAGCATCGACAGGATTGGACCACAAGAGACCACACGACTCGTCATGTGGTCATCTAAGAAAGATATATCATTTAGAAAGTTAATCATAATTGTTCAAGAGGCTAATATACTCATATAGTCGAGCCTTGGTTAAATTTATATTTGTTGTGTTTCATTTTTAAAGTGTTTAGCTGATTCCTCTTAAAGGCTGATAATGAATCGTCTTTAGAATGTCAATTGCCAGTGGGATGACTCAGCTGTTTGGAGCGGGACCTAAGGTGGTCGGTCGCCAAGTGGAACTGGGGCCATAGGTGAATTTTTCCCGGTCCAGCAAACGGGTTTTCGCTCCTATCCGCTGCAAACGGTGGACGAACCTGCTGGTAATGTTAATTGCCTTAGGCAAGGTTTGAGTGTCAGTAGAATAGAAATGATGTGAAATTTGTTGATTAATCAGTGTTGTGTTGTTATGGTACTTATGGGGAAGCAAGGCCTTGCTAACCACATAAGGTTTTAGGCCATTATGAACAAAGATTCCACACGGAGGATGGGTTCGGGGCCACATACACACAATATATAGCAAATTATTATTTACATATAATCTATTAAGAAATGTGCTCATTTGCAGAGTTATAATCAGTGACTTATGAAGGTCTTAACCCTCTCGGAAAGAGTTTCTGTTCCGAGTAAAATGATGGAATAGTCCTGACTTGAAAGTGTAGCTTAAGCATTAGAATTATGTTTACTATTTCCACATGCCTGTGCAATGAAGATTTGCTTGCTGCTTTAATTGCAATGATGAACAGCTTTCACATAAGCTTACATAATAACACATGAAGTCACATCAAAAGGGGGATGACAGATGTCTCCTAACTGGTTGTGCTACATCTCAAAAGGTAAGTGGCTCTTGCAGTTTGGGGGGTGGCTGCTAAAGTCTTGCTACTGCTAATACAGATGTGACACAATACAGAAAATGACAGTCCTACCTCAGTTATTTAACTGAATTAGTTGAAATGATAAAATCACTTCAAAAGGGGGATTGTTAAAATTGGCTTTGTTCTTAGACATTATGAATGAAATAAGTCTCAGTACTTTTCCATTATGACCTAAAGTGAGCCAGGAGTAGAAAGACAAAACGATTAGGAAAGCCTGGGAAAGCAAGGGCAGATTCACACACACACATTATTTGGGTTAGTGTGCATATCCAATCACATTTGATCAACAAGGGATCCACCGTGGGAAACTATCAGACATATATACGAATTGTAACCGGAAATCAGGGCCAGTCTGACAGACTTCCTGCGGGAGCTCTGTTCCACTGAGCCCAGCGCTGATATATTTGATGTGTGACTACCAATAAACACTTCATTTTCACTTGAATTACTTCGGTCCGTTCTTGAGCCTCCTACTAAAAGAACCGAATCTAACAATCAATCACTGCTGCTACCAGCTGCTGGATCAGGGGTTCACTTAGTTTCTCACACACTGCTGCTACCAGCTGCTGGATCAGAGGTTCACTTAGTTTCTCACTCACTGCTGCTACCAGCTGCTGGATCAGGGGTTCACTTAGTTTCTCACTGCTGCTACCAGCTGCTGGATCAGGGGTTCACTTAGTTTCTCACTCACTGCTGCTACCAGCTGCTGGATCAGGGGTTCACTTAGTTTCTCACTCACTGCTGCTACCAGCTGCTGGATCAGGGGTTCACTTAGTTTCTCACACACTGCTGCTACCAGCTGCTGGATCAGGGGTTCACTTAGTTTCTCACACACTGCTGCTACCAGCTGCTGGATCAGGGGTTCACTTAGTTTCTCACTGCTGCTACCAGCTGGTGGATCAGGGGTTCACTTAGTTTCTCACACACTGCTGCTACCAGCTGCTGGATCAGGGGTTCACTTAGTTTCTCACACACTGCTGCTACCAGCTGCTGGATCAGGGGTTCACTTAGTTTTTCACTCAATGCTGCTACCAGCTGCTGGATCAGGGGTTCACTTAGTTTCTCACTCACTGCTGCTACCAGCTGCTGGATCAGGGGTTCACTTAGGTTCTCACACACTGCTGCTACCAGCTGCTGGATCAGGGGTTCACTTAATTTCTCACTCACTGCTGCTACCAGCTGCTGGATCAGGGGTTCACTTAGTTTCTTACTCACTGCTGCTACAAGCTGCTGGATCAGGGGTTCACTTAGTTTCTCACACACTGCTGCTACCAGCTGCTGGATCAGGGGTTCACTTAGTTTCTCACTGCTGCTACCAGCTGCTGGATCAAGGGTTCACTTAGTTTCTCACACACTGCTGCTACCAGCTGCTGGATCAGGGGTTCACTTAGTTTCTCACACACTGCTGCTACCAGCTGCTGGATCAGGGGTTCACTTAGTTTAACACATACTGCTGCTACCAGCTGCTGGATCAGGGGTTCACTTAGTTTCTCACACACTGCTGCTACCAGCTGCTGGATCAGGGGTTCACTTAGTTTCTTTCTCACTGCTGCTACCAGCTGGTGGATCAGGGGTTCACTTAGTTTCTCACTGCTGCTACCAGCTGGTGGATCAGGGGTTCACTTAGTTTCTCACTCACTGCTGCTACCAGCTGGTGGATCAGGGGTTCACTTAGTTTCTCACTGCTGCTACCAGCTGCTGGATCAGGGGTTCACTTAGTTTCTCACTGCTGCTACCAGCTGCTGGATCAGGGGTTCACTTAGTTTCTCACACACTGCTGCTACCAGCTGCTGGATCAGGGGTTCACTTAGTTTCTCACACACTGCTGCTACCAGCTGCTGGATCAGGGGTTCACTTAGTTTAACACATACTGCTGCTACCAGCTGCTGGATCAGGGGTTCACTTAGTTTCTCACACACTGCTGCTACCAGCTGCTGGATCAGGGGTTCACTTAGTTTCTCACACACTGCTGCTACCAGCTGCTGGATCAGGGGTTCACTTAGTTTTTCACTCACTGCTGCTACCAGCTGCTGGATCAGGGGTTCACTTAGTTTCTCACACACTGCTGCTACCAGCTGCTGGATCAGGGGTTCACTTAGTTTCTCACTCACTGCTGCTACCAGCTGCTGGATCAGGGGTTCACTTAGTTTCTCACACACTGCTGCTACCAGCTGCTGGATCAGGGGTTCACTTAGTTTTTCACTCACTGCTGCTACCAGCTGCTGGATCAGGGGTTCACTTAGTTTCTCACTCACTGCTGCTACCAGCTGCTGTATCAGGGGTTCACTTAGTTTCTCACTGCTGCTACCAGCTGCTGGATCAGGGGTTCACTTAGTTTCTCACACACTGCTGCTACCAGCTGCTGGATCAGGGGTTCACTTAGTTTCTCACACACTGCTGCTACCAGCTGCTGGATCAGGGGTTCACTTAGTTTCTCACTCACTGCTGCTACCAGCTGCGGGATCAGGGGTTCACTTAGTTTCTCACTCACTGCTGCTACCAGCTGCTGGATCAGGGGTTCACTTAGTTTCTCACACACTGCTGCTACCAGCTGCTGGATCAGGGGTTCACTTAGTTTCTCACACACTGCTGCTACCAGCTGCTGCATCAGGGGTTCACTTAGTTTCTCACACCCTGCTGCTACCAGCTCCTGGATCAGGGGTTCACTTAGTTTCTCACACCCTGCTGCTACCAGCTGGTGGATCAGGGGTTCACTTAGTTTCTCACACCCTGCTGCTACCAGCTGCTGGATCAGGGGTTCACTTAGTTTCTCTCACCCTGCTGCTACCAGCTGCTGGATCAGGGGTTCACTTAGTTTCTCACTGCTGCTACCAGCTGGTGGATCAGGGGTTCACTTAGTTTCTCACACACTGCTGCTACCAGCTGGTGGATCAGGGGTTCACTTAGTTTCTCACACACTGCTGCTACCAGCTGCTGGATCAGGGGTTCACTTAGTTTTTCACTCACTGCTGCTACCAGCTGCTGGATCAGGGGTTCACTTAGTTTTTCACTCACTGCTGCTACCAGCTGCTGGATCAGGGGTTCACTTAGTTTTTCACTCACTGCTGCTACCAGCTGCTGGATCAGGGGTTCACTTAGTTTTTCACTCACTGCTGCTACCAGCTGCTTGATCAGGGGTTCACTTAGTTTCTCACTCACTGCTGCTACCAGCTGCTGGATCAGGGGTTCACTTAGTTTCTTTCTCACTGCTGCTACCAGCTGCTGGATCAGGGGTTCACTTAGGTTCTCACACACTGCTGCTACCAGCTGCTGGATCAGGGGTTCACTTAATTTCTCACTCACTGCTGCTACCAGCTGCTGGATCAGGGGTTCACTTAGTTTCTTACTCACTGCTGCTACAAGCTGCTGGATCAGGGGTTCACTTAGTTTCTCACACACTGCTGCTACCAGCTGCTGGATCAGGGGTTCACTTAGTTTCTCACTCACTGCTGCTACCAGCTGCTGGATCAAGGGTTCACTTAGTTTCTCACACACTGCTGCTACCAGCTGCTGGATCAGGGGTTCACTTAGTTTAACACATACTGCTGCTACCAGCTGCTGGATCAGGGGTTCACTTAGTTTCTCACTCACTGCTGCTACCAGCTGCTGGATCAGGGGTTCACTTAGTTTCTCACTCACTGCTGCTACCAGCTGCTGGATCAGGGGTTCACTTAGTTTTTCACTCACTGCTGCTACCAGCTGCTGGATCAGGGGTTCACTTAGTTTCTCACTCACTGCTGCTACCAGCTGCTGGATGAGAGGTTCACTTAGTTTCTCACTGCTGCTACCAGCTGCTGGATCAGGGGTTCACTTAGTTTCTCACACACTGCTGCTACCAGCTGCTGGATCAGGGGTTCACTTAGTTTCTCACTCACTGCTGCTACCAGCTGCTGGATCAGGGGTTCACTTAGTTTCTCACTCACTGCTGCTACCAGCTGCGGGATCAGGGGTTCACTTAGTTTCTCACTGCTGCTACCAGCTGGTGGATCAGGGGTTCACTTAGTTTCTCACTGCTGCTACCAGCTGGTGGATCAGGGGTTCACTTAGTTTCTCACTCACTGCTGCTACCAGCTGGTGGATCAGGGGTTCACTTAGTTTCTCACTGCTGCTACCAGCTGCTGGATCAGGGGTTCACTTAGTTTCTCACTGCTGCTACCAGCTGCTGGATCAGGGGTTCACTTAGTTTCTCACACACTGCTGCTACCAGCTGCTGGATCAGGGGTTCACTTAGTTTCTCACACACTGCTGCTACCAGCTGCTGGATCAGGGGTTCACTTAGTTTAACACATACTGCTGCTACCAGCTGCTGGATCAGGGGTTCACTTAGTTTCTCACACACTGCTGCTACCAGCTGCTGGATCAGGGGTTCACTTAGTTTCTCACACACTGCTGCTACCAGCTGCTGGATCAGGGGTTCACTTAGTTTTTCACTCACTGCTGCTACCAGCTGCTGGATCAGGGGTTCACTTAGTTTCTCACACACTGCTGCTACCAGCTGCTGGATCAGGGGTTCACTTAGTTTCTCACTCACTGCTGCTACCAGCTGCTGGATCAGGGGTTCACTTAGTTTCTCACACACTGCTGCTACCAGCTGCTGGATCAGGGGTTCACTTAGTTTTTCACTCACTGCTGCTACCAGCTGCTGGATCAGGGGTTCACTTAGTTTCTCACACACTGCTGCTACCAGCTGCTGGATCAGGGGTTCACTTAGTTTCTCACACACTGCTGCTACCAGCTGCTGGATCAGGGGTTCACTTAGTTTCTCACACACTGCTGCTACCAGCTCCTGGATCAGGGGTTCACTTAGTTTCTCACACCCTGCTGCTACCAGCTGCTGGATCAGGGGTTCACTTAGTTTCTCACTGCTGCTACCAGCTGGTGGATCAGGGGTTCACTTAGTTTCTCACTCACTGCTGCTACCAGCTGCTGGATCAGGGGTTCACTTAGTTTTTCACTCACTGCTGCTACCAGCTGCTGGATCAGGGGTTCACTTAGTTTCTCACTCACTGCTGCTACCAGCTGCTGGATGAGAGGTTCACTTAGTTTCTCACTGCTGCTACCAGCTGCTGGATCAGGGGTTCACTTAGTTTCTCACACACTGCTGCTACCAGCTGCTGGATCAGGGGTTCACTTAGTTTCTCACACACTGCTGCTACCAGCTCCTGGATCAGGGGTTCACTTAGTTTCTCACACCCTGCTGCTACCAGCTGCTGGATCAGGGGTTCACTTAGTTTCTCACTGCTGCTACCAGCTGCTGGATCAGGGGTTCACTTAGTTTCTCACTCACTGCTGCTACCAGCTGCTGGATCAGGGGTTCACTTAGTTTTTCACTCACTGCTGCTACCAGCTGCTGGATCAGGGGTTCACTTAGTTTCTCACTCACTGCTGCTACCAGCTGCTGGATGAGAGGTTCACTTAGTTTCTCACTGCTGCTACCAGCTGCTGGATCAGGGGTTCACTTAGTTTCTCACACACTGCTGTTACCAGCTGCTGGATCAGGGGTTAACTTAGTTTCTCACTCACTGCTGCTACCAGCTGCTGGATCAGGGGTTCACTTAGTTTCTCACTCACTGCTGCTACCAGCTGCGGGATCAGGGGTTCACTTAGTTTCTCACTGCTGCTACCAGCTGGTGGATCAGGGGTTCACTTAGTTTCTCACTGCTGCTACCAGCTGGTGGATCAGGGGTTCACTTAGTTTCTCACTCACTGCTGCTACCAGCTGGTGGATCAGGGGTTCACTTAGTTTCTCACTGCTGCTACCAGCTGCTGGATCAGGGGTTCACTTAGTTTCTCACTGCTGCTACCAGCTGCTGGATCAGGGGTTCACTTAGTTTCTCACACACTGCTGCTACCAGCTGCTGGATCAGGGGTTCACTTAGTTTCTCACACAATGCTGCTACCAGCTGCTGGATCAGGGGTTCACTTAGTTTAACACATACTGCTGCTACCAGCTGCTGGATCAGGGGTTCACTTAGTTTCTCACACACTGCTGCTACCAGCTGCTGGATCAGGGGTTCACTTAGTTTCTCACACACTGCTGCTACCAGCTGCTGGATCAGGGGTTCACTTAGTTTTTCACTCACTGCTGCTACCAGCTGCTGGATCAGGGGTTCACTTAGTTTCTCACACACTGCTGCTACCAGCTGCTGGATCAGGGGTTCACTTAGTTTCTCACTCACTGCTGCTACCAGCTGCTGGATCAGGGGTTCACTTAGTTTCTCACACACTGCTGCTACCAGCTGCTGGATCAGGGGTTCACTTAGTTTTTCACTCACTGCTGCTACCAGCTGCTGGATCAGGGGTTCACTTAGTTTCTCACACACTGCTGCTACCAGCTGCTGGATCAGGGGTTCACTTAGTTTCTCACACACTGCTGCTACCAGCTGCTGGATCAGGGGTTCACTTAGTTTCTCACACACTGCTGCTACCAGCTCCTGGATCAGGGGTTCACTTAGTTTCTCACACCCTGCTGCTACCAGCTGCTGGATCAGGGGTTCACTTAGTTTCTCACTGCTGCTACCAGCTGGTGGATCAGGGGTTCACTTAGTTTCTCACTGCTGCTACCAGCTGGTGGATCAGGGGTTCACTTAGTTTCTCACTCACTGCTGCTACCAGCTGGTGGATCAGGGGTTCACTTAGTTTCTCACTGCTGCTACCAGCTGCTGGATCAGGGGTTCACTTAGTTTCTCACTGCTGCTACCAGCTGCTGGATCAGGGGTTCACTTAGTTTCTCACACACTGCTGCTACCAGCTGCTGGATCAGGGGTTCACTTAGTTTCTCACACACTGCTGCTACCAGCTGCTGGATCAGGGGTTCACTTAGTTTAACACATACTGCTGCTACCAGCTGCTGGATCAGGGGTTCACTTAGTTTCTCACACACTGCTGCTACCAGCTGCTGGATCAGGGGTTCACTTAGTTTCTCACACACTGCTGCTACCAGCTGCTGGATCAGGGGTTCACTTAGTTTTTCACTCACTGCTGCTACCAGCTGCTGGATCAGGGGTTCACTTAGTTTCTCACACACTGCTGCTACCAGCTGCTGGATCAGGGGTTCACTTAGTTTCTCACTCACTGCTGCTACCAGCTGCTGGATCAGGGGTTCACTTAGTTTCTCACACACTGCTGCTACCAGCTGCTGGATCAGGGGTTCACTTAGTTTTTCACTCACTGCTGCTACCAGCTGCTGGATCAGGGGTTCACTTAGTTTCTCACTCACTGCTGCTACCAGCTGCTGTATCAGGGGTTCACTTAGTTTCTCACTGCTGCTACCAGCTGCTGGATCAGGGGTTCACTTAGTTTCTCACTCACTGCTGCTACCAGCTGCTGGATCAGGGGTTCACTTAGTTTCTCACACACTGCTGCTACCAGCTGCTGGATCAGGGGTTCACTTAGTTTCTCACTCACTGCTGCTACCAGCTGCGGGATCAGGGGTTCACTTAGTTTCTCACTCACTGCTGCTACCAGCTGCTGGATCAGGGGTTCACTTAGTTTCTCACACCCTGCTGCTACCAGCTGGTGGATCAGGGGTTCACTTAGTTTCTCACACCCTGCTGCTACCAGCTGGTGGATCAGGGGTTCACTTAGTTTCTCTCACCCTGCTGCTACCAGCTGCTGGATCAGGGGTTCACTTAGTTTCTCACTGCTGCTACCAGCTGGTGGATCAGGGGTTCACTTAGTTTCTCACACACTGCTGCTACCAGCTGGTGGATCAGGGGTTCACTTAGTTTCTCACACACTGCTGCTACCAGCTGCTGGATCAGGGGTTCACTTAGTTTTTCACTCACTGCTGCTACCAGCTGCTGGATCAGGGGTTCACTTAGTTTTTCACTCACTGCTGCTACCAGCTGCTGGATCAGGGGTTCACTTAGTTTTTCACTCACTGCTGCTACCAGCTGCTGGATCAGGGGTTCACTTAGTTTTTCACTCACTGCTGCTACCAGCTGCTTGATCAGGGGTTCACTTAGTTTCTCACTCACTGCTGCTACCAGCTGCTGGATCAGGGGTTCACTTAGTTTCTTTCTCACTGCTGCTACCAGCTGCTGGATCAGGGGTTCACTTAGGTTCTCACACACTGCTGCTACCAGCTGCTGGATCAGGGGTTCACTTAATTTCTCACTCACTGCTGCTACCAGCTGCTGGATCAGGGGTTCACTTAGTTTCTTACTCACTGCTGCTACAAGCTGCTGGATCAGGGGTTCACTTAGTTTCTCACACACTGCTGCTACCAGCTGCTGGATCAGGGGTTCACTTAGTTTCTCACTGCTGCTACCAGCTGCTGGATCAAGGGTTCACTTAGTTTCTCACACACTGCTGCTACCAGCTGCTGGATCAGGGGTTCACTTAGTTTCTCACACACTGCTGCTACCAGCTGCTGGATCAGGGGTTCACTTAGTTTAACACATACTGCTGCTACCAGCTGCTGGATCAGGGGTTCACTTAGTTTCTCACACACTGCTGCTACCAGCTGCTGGATCAGGGGTTCACTTAGTTTCTCACTCACTGCTGCTACCAGCTGCTGGATCAGGGGTTCACTTAGTTTTTCACTCACTGCTGCTACCAGCTGCTGGATCAGGGGTTCACTTAGTTTCTCACTCACTGCTGCTACCAGCTGCTGGATGAGAGGTTCACTTAGTTTCTCACTGCTGCTACCAGCTGCTGGATCAGGGGTTCACTTAGTTTCTCACACACTGCTGCTACCAGCTGCTGGATCAGGGGTTCACTTAGTTTCTCACTCACTGCTGCTACCAGCTGCTGGATCAGGGGTTCACTTAGTTTCTCACTCACTGCTGCTACCAGCTGCGGGATCAGGGGTTCACTTAGTTTCTCACTGCTGCTACCAGCTGGTGGATCAGGGGTTCACTTAGTTTCTCACTGCTGCTACCAGCTGGTGGATCAGGGGTTCACTTAGTTTCTCACTCACTGCTGCTACCAGCTGGTGGATCAGGGGTTCACTTAGTTTCTCACTGCTGCTACCAGCTGCTGGATCAGGGGTTCACTTAGTTTCTCACTGCTGCTACCAGCTGCTGGATCAGGGGTTCACTTAGTTTCTCACACACTGCTGCTACCAGCTGCTGGATCAGGGGTTCACTTAGTTTCTCACACACTGCTGCTACCAGCTGCTGGATCAGGGGTTCACTTAGTTTAACACATACTGCTGCTACCAGCTGCTGGATCAGGGGTTCACTTAGTTTCTCACACACTGCTGCTACCAGCTGCTGGATCAGGGGTTCACTTAGTTTCTCACACACTGCTGCTACCAGCTGCTGGATCAGGGGTTCACTTAGTTTTTCACTCACTGCTGCTACCAGCTGCTGGATCAGGGGTTCACTTAGTTTCTCACACACTGCTGCTACCAGCTGCTGGATCAGGGGTTCACTTAGTTTCTCACTCACTGCTGCTACCAGCTGCTGGATCAGGGGTTCACTTAGTTTCTCACACACTGCTGCTACCAGCTGCTGGATCAGGGGTTCACTTAGTTTCTCACTCACTGCTGCTACCAGCTGCTGGATCAGGGGTTCACTTAGTTTCTCACACACTGCTGCTACCAGCTGCTGGATCAGGGGTTCACTTAGTTTCTCACACACTGCTGCTACCAGCTGCTGCATCAGGGGTTCACTTAGTTTCTCACACACTGCTGCTACCAGCTGCTGGATCAGGGGTTCACTTAGTTTCTCACACCCTGCTGCTACCAGCTGCTGGATCAGGGGTTCACTTAGTTTCTCACACCCTGCTGCTACCAGCTCCTGGATCAGGGGTTCACTTAGTTTCTCACACCCTGCTGCTACCAGCTGGTGGATCAGGGGTTCACTTAGTTTCTCACACCCTGCTGCTACCAGCTGGTGGATCAGGGGTTCACTTAGTTTCTCACACCCTGCTGCTACCAGCTGCTGGATCAGGGGTTCACTTAGTTTCTCACTGCTGCTACCAGCTGGTGGATCAGGGGTTCACTTAGTTTCTCACACACTGCTGCTACCAGCTGGTGGATCAGGGGTTCACTTAGTTTCTCACACACTGCTGCTACCAGCTGCTGGATCAGGGGTTCACTTAGTTTCTCACACACTGCTGCTACCAGCTGCTGGATCAGGGGTTCACTTAGTTTTTCACTCACTGCTGCTACCAGCTGCTGGATCAGGGGTTCACTTAGTTTTTCACTCACTGCTGCTACCAGCTGCTGGATCAGGGGTTCACTTAGTTTTTCACTCACTGCTGCTACCAGCTGCTTGATCAGGGGTTCACTTAGTTTCTCACTCACTGCTGCTACCAGCTGCTGGATCAGGGGTTCACTTAGTTTCTTTCTCACTGCTGCTACCAGCTGCTGGATCAGGGGTTCACTTAGGTTCTCACACACTGCTGCTACCAGCTGCTGGATCAGGGGTTCACTTAATTTCTCACTCACTGCTGCTACCAGCTGCTGGATCAGGGGTTCACTTAGTTTCTTACTCACTGCTGCTACAAGCTGCTGGATCAGGGGTTCACTTAGTTTCTCACACACTGCTGCTACCAGCTGCTGGATCAGGGGTTCACTTAGTTTCTCACTGCTGCTACCAGCTGCTGGATCAAGGGTTCACTTAGTTTCTCACACACTGCTGCTACCAGCTGCTGGATCAGGGGTTCACTTAGTTTCTCACACACTGCTGCTACCAGCTGCTGGATCAGGGGTTCACTTAGTTTAACACATACTGCTGTTACAAGCTGCTGGATCAGGGGTTCACTTAGTTTCTCACACACTGCTGCTACCAGCTGCTGGATCAGGGGTTCACTTAGTTTCTCACTCACTGCTGCTACCAGCTGCTGGATCAGGGGTTCACTTAGTTTTTCACTCACTGCTGCTACCAGCTGCTGGATCAGGGGTTCACTTAGTTTCTCACTCACTGCTGCTACCAGCTGCTGGATGAGAGGTTCACTTAGTTTCTCACTGCTGCTACCAGCTGCTGGATCAGGGGTTCACTTAGTTTCTCACACACTGCTGCTACCAGCTGCTGGATCAGGGGTTCACTTAGTTTCTCACACACTGCTGCTACCAGCTGCTGGATCAGGGGTTCACTTAGTTTCTCACACACTGCTGCTACCAGCTGCTGGATCAGGGGTTCACTTAGTTTCTCACACACTGCTGCTACCAGCTGCTGGATCAGGGGTTCACTTAGTTTCTCACACACTGCTGCTACCAGCTGCTGGATCAGGGGTTCACTTAGTTTCTCACACACTGCTGCTACCAGCTCCTGGATCAGGGGTTCACTTAGTTTCTCACACCCTGCTGCTACCAGTTGCTCGATCAGGGGTTCACTTAGTTTCTCACTGCTGCTACCAGCTGCTGGATCAGGGGTTCACTTAGTTTCTCACTGCTGCTACCAGCTGGTGGATCAGGGGTTCACTTAGTTTCTCACTCACTGCTGCTACCAGCTGGTGGATCAGGGGTTCACTTAGTTTCTCACTGCTGCTACCAGCTGGTGGATCAGGGGTTCACTTAGTTTCTCACTCACTGCTGCTACCAAATGCTGGATCAGGGGTTCACTTAGTTTCTCACTCAGTGCTGCTACCAGCTGCTGGATCAGGGGTTCACTTAGTTTCTCACACACTGCTGCTACCAGCTGCTGGATCAGGGGTTCACTTAGTTTCTCACACCCTGCTGCTACCAGCTGCTGGATCAGGGGTTCACTTAGTTTCTCACACCCTGCTGCTACCAGCTGCTGGATCAGGGGTTCACTTAGTTTCTCACACCCTGCTGCTACCAGCTGCTGGATCAAGGGTTCACTTAGTTTCACACTCACAGCTGCTACCAGTTGCTGGATCAGGGGTTCACTTAGTTTCTCACTGCTGCTACCAGCTGCTGGATCAGGGGTTCACTTAGTTTCTCACACACTGCTGCTACCAGCTGCTGGATCAGGGGTTCACTTAGTTTCTCTCACACTGCTGCTACCAGCTGCTGGATCAGGGGTTCACTTAGTTTCTCTCACACTGCTGCTACCAGCTGCTGGATCAGGGGTTCACTTAGTTTCTCTCACACTGCTGCTACCAGCTGCTGGATCAAGGGTTCACTTAGTTTCTCACACACTGCTGCTACCAGCTGCTGGATCAGGGGTTCACTTAGTTTCTCACTGCTGCTACCAGCTGCTGGATCAGGGGTTCACTTAGTTTCTCACTCACTGCTGCTACCAGCTGCTGGATCAGGGGTTCACTTAGTTTCTCACACACTGCTGCTACCAGCTGCTGGATCAGGGGTTCACTTAGTTTCTCACTCACTGCTGCTACCAGCTGCTGGATCAGGGGTTCACTTAGTTTCTCACTGCTGCTACCAGCTGCTGGATCAGGGGTTCACTTAGTTTCTCACACACTGCTGCTACCAGCTGCTGGATTAGGGGTTCACTTAGTTTCTCACACACTGCTGCTACCAGCTGCTGGATCAGAGGTTCACTTAGTTTCTCACACACTGCTGCTACCAGCTGCTGGATCAGGGGTTCACTTAGTTTCTCACTCACTGCTGCTACCAGCTGCTGGATCAGGGGTTCACTTAGTTTCTCACTCACTGCTGCTACCAGCTGCGGGATCAGGGGTTCACTTAGTTTCTCACTCACTGCTGCTACCAGCTGCTGGATCAGGGATTCACTTAGTTTCTCACACACTGCTGCTACCAGCTGCTGGATCAGGGGTTCACTTAGTTTCTCACACACTGCTGCTACCAGCTGCTGGATCAGGGGTTCACTTAGTTTCTCACACACTGCTGCTACCAGCTGCTGGATCAGGGGTTCACTTAGTTTCTCACACACTGCTGCTACCAGCTGCTGGATCAGGGGTTCACTTAGTTTCTCACACACTGCTGCTACCAGCTCCTGGATCAGGGGTTCACTTAGTTTCTCACTGCTGCTACCAGCTGGTGGATCAGGGGTTCACTTAGTTTCTCACTGCTGCTACCAGCTGGTGGATCAGGGGTTCACTTAGTTTCTCACTCACTGCTGCTACCAGCTGGTGGATCAGGGGTTCACTTAGTTTCTCACTGCTGCTACCAGCTGGTGGATCAGGGGTTCACTTAGTTTCTCACTCACTGCTGCTACCAAATGCTGGATCAGGGGTTCACTTAGTTTCTCACTCACTGCTGCTACCAGCTGCTGGATCAGGGGTTCACTTAGTTTCTCACACACTGCTGCTACCAGCTGCTGGATCAGGGGTTCACTTAGTTTCTCACACCCTGCTGCTACCAGCTGCTGGATCAGGGGTTCACTTAGTTTCTCACACCCTGCTGCTACCAGCTGCTGGATCAGGGGTTCACTTAGTTTCTCACACCCTGCTGCTACCAGCTGCTGGATCAAGGGTTCACTTAGTTTCACACTCACAGCTGCTACCAGTTGCTGGATCAGGGGTTCACTTAGTTTCTCACTGCTGCTACCAGCTGCTGGATCAGGGGTTCACTTAGTTTCTCACACACTGCTGCTACCAGCTGCTGGATCAGGGGTTCACTTAGTTTCTCTCACACTGCTGCTACCAGCTGCTGGATCAGGGGTTCACTTAGTTTCTCTCACACTGCTGCTACCAGCTGCTGGATCAGGGGTTCACTTAGTTTCTCTCACACTGCTGCTACCAGCTGCTGGATCAAGGGTTCACTTAGTTTCTCACACACTGCTGCTACCAGCTGCTGGATCAGGGGTTCACTTAGTTTCTCACTGCTGCTACCAGCTGCTGGATCAGGGGTTCACTTAGTTTCTCACTCACTGCTGCTACCAGCTGCTGGATCAGGGGTTCACTTAGTTTCTCACACACTGCTGCTACCAGCTGCTGGATCAGGGGTTCACTTAGTTTCTCACACACTGCTGCTACCAGCTGCTGGATCAGGGGTTCACTTAGTTTCTCACTGCTGCTACCAGCTGCTGGATCAGGGGTTCACTTAGTTTCTCACACACTGCTGCTACCAGCTGCTGGATTAGGGGTTCACTTAGTTTCTCACACACTGCTGCTACCAGCTGCTGGATCAGGGGTTCACTTAGTTTCTCACACACTGCTGCTACCAGCTGCTGGATCAGGGGTTCACTTAGTTTCTCACACACTGCTGCTACCAGCTGCTGGATCAGGGGTTCACTTAGTTTCTCACACCCTGCTGCTACCAGCTGCTGGATCAGGGGTTCACTTAGTTTCTCACACCCTGCTGCTACCAGCTGCTGGATCAGGGGTTCACTTAGTTTCTCACTCACTGCTGCTACCAGCTGCTGGATCAGGGGTTCACTTAGTTTCTCACACCCTGCTGCTACCAGCTGCTGGATCAGGGGTTCACTTAGTTTCTCACACCCTGCTGCTACCAGCTGCTGGATCAGGGGTTCACTTAGTTTCTCACACCCTGCTGCTACCAGCTGGTGGATCAGGGGTTCACTTAGTTTCTCACACACTGCTGCTACCAGCTGCTGGATCAGGGGTTCACTTAGTTTCTCACACCCTGCTGCTACCAGCTGCTGGATCAGGGGTTCACTTAGTTTCTCACTGCTGCTACCAGCTGGTGGATCAGGGGTTCACTTAGTTTCTCACACACTGCTGCTACCAGCTGCTGGATCAGGGGTTCACTTAGTTTCTCACACACTGCTGCTACCAGCTGCTGGATCAGGGGTTCACTTAGTTTCTCACACACTGCTGCTACCAGCTGCTGGATCAGTGGTTCACTTATTTATTCACTCACTGCTGCTACCAGCTGCTGGATCAGGGGTTCACTTAGTTTTTCACTCACTGCTGCTACCAGCTGCTTGATCAGGGGTTCACTTAGTTTCTCACTCACTGCTGCTACCAGCTGCTGGATCAGGGGTTCACTTAGTTTCTTTCTCACTGCTGCTACCAGCTGCTGGATCAGGGGTTCACTTAGTTTCTCACACACTGCTGCTACCAGCTGCTGGATCAGGGGTTCACTTAGTTTCTCACTCACTGCTGCTACCAGCTGCTGGATCAGGGGTTCACTTAGTTTCTTACTCACTGCTGCTACCAGCTGCTGGATCAGGGGTTCACTTAGTTTCTCACACACTGCTGCTACCAGCTGCTGGATCAGGGGTTCACTTAGTTTCTCACTGCTGCTACCAGCTGCTGGATCAGGGGTTCACTTAGTTTCTCACACACTGCTGCTACCAGCTGCTGGATCAGGGGTTCACTTAGTTTCTCACACACTGCTGCTACCAGCTGCTGGATCAGGGGTTCACTTAGTTTAACACATACTGCTGCTACCAGCTGCTGGATCAGGGGTTCACTTAGTTTCTCACACACTGCTGCTACCAGCTGCTGGATCAGGGGTTCACTTAGTTTCTCACTCACTGCTGCTACCAGCTGCTGGATCAGGGGTTCACTTAGTTTCTCACACACTGCTGCTACCAGCTGCTGGATCAGGGGTTCACTTAGTTTCTCACACACTGCTGCTACCAGCTGCTGGATCAGGGGTTCACTTAGTTTCTCACACACTGCTGCTACCAGCTGCTGGATCAGGGGTTCACTTAGTTTCTCACACACTGCTGCTACCAGCTGCTGGATCAGGGGTTCACTTAGTTTCTCACACACTGCTGCTACCAGCTGCTGGATCAGGGGTTCACTTAGTTTCTCACACACTGCTGCTACCAGCTGCTGGATCAGGGGTTCACTTAGTTTAACACATACTGCTGCTACCAGCTGCTGGATCAGGGGTTCACTTAGTTTCTCACACACTGCTGCTACCAGCTGCTGGATCAGGGGTTCACTTAGTTTCTCACTCACTGCTGCTACCAGCTGCTGGATCAGGGGTTCACTTAGTTTCTCACTGCTGCTACCAGCTGCTGGATCAGGGGTTCACTTAGTTTCTCACTGCTGCTACCAGCTGGTGGATCAGGGGTTCACTTAGTTTCTCACACCCTGCTGCTACTATCTGCTGGATCAGGAGATCACTTAGTTTCTCACTGCTGCTACCAGCTGGTGGATCAGGGGTTCACTTAGTTTCTCACACACTGCTGCTACCAGCTGCTGGATCAGGGGTTCACTTAGTTTCTCACACCCTGCTGCTACCAGCTGGTGGATCAGGGGTTCACTTAGTTTCTCACACCCTGCTGCTACCAGCTGCTGGATCAGGGGTTCACTTAGTTTCTCATACCCTGCTGCTACCAGCTGCTGGATCAGGGGTTCACTTAGTTTCTCACACACTGCTGCTACCAGCTGCTGGATCAGGGGTTCACTTAGTTTCTCTCACACTGCTGCTACCAGCTGCTGGATCAGGGGTTCACTTAGTTTCTCTCACACTGCTGCTACCAGCTGCTGGATGAGGGGTTCACTTAGTTTCTCTCACACTGCTGCTACCAGCTGCTGGATCAAGGGTTCACTTAGTTTCTCACACACTGCTGCTACCAGCTGCTGGATCAGGGGTTCACTTAGTTTTTCACTCACTGCTGCTACCAGCTGCTGGATCAGGGGTTCACTTAGTTTCTCACTGCTGCTACCAGCTGCTGGATCAGGGGTTCACTTAGTTTCTCACACACTGCTGCTACCAGCTGCTGGATCAGGGGTTCACTTAGTTTTTCACTCACTGCTGCTACCAGCTGCTTGATCAGGGGTTCACTTAGTTTCTCACTCACTGCTGCTACCAGCTGCTGGATCAGGGGTTCACTTAGTTTCTTTCTCACTGCTGCTACCAGCTGCTGGATCAGGGGTTCACTTAGGTTCTCACACACTGCTGCTACCAGCTGCTGGATCAGGGGTTCACTTAATTTCTCACTCACTGCTGTTACCAGCTGCTGGATCAGGGGTTCACTTAGTTTCTTACTCACTGCTGCTACAAGCTGCTGGATCAGGGGTTCACTTAGTTTCTCACACACTGCTGCTACCAGCTGCTGGATCAGGGGTTCACTTAGTTTCTCACTGCTGCTACCAGCTGCTGGATCAGGGGTTCACTTAGTTTCTCACACACTGCTGCTACCAGCTGCTGGATCAGGGGTTCACTTAGTTTCTCACACACTGCTGCTACCAGCTGCTGGATCAGGGGTTCACTTAGTTTCTCACACACTGCTGCTACCAGCTGCTGGATCAGGGGTTCACTTAGTTTAACACATACTGCTGCTACCAGCTGCTGGATCAGGGGTTCACTTAGTTTCTCACACACTGCTGCTACCAGCTGCTGGATCAGGGGTTCACTTAGTTTCTCACTCACTGCTGCTACCAGCTGCTGGATCAGGGGTTCACTTAGTTTTTCACACACTGCTGCTACCAGCTGCTGGATCAGGGGTTCACTTAGTTTCTCACTCACTGCTGCTACCAGCTGCTGGATCAGGGGTTCACTTAGTTTCTCACTCACTGCTGCTACCAGCTGCTGGATCAGGGGTTCACTTAGTTTCTCACACACTGCTGCTACCAGCTGCTGGATCAGAGGTTCACTTAGTTTCTCACTGCTGCTACCAGCTGCTGGATCAGGGGTTCACTTAGTTTCTCACACACTGCTGCTACCAGCTGCTGGATCAGGGGTTCACTTAGTTTCTCACTCACTGCTGCTACCAGCTGCTGGATCAGGGGTTCACTTAGTTTCTCACTCACTGCTGCTACCAGCTGCGGGATCAGGGGTTCACTTAGTTTCTCACTCACTGCTGCTACCAGCTGCTGGATCAGGGATTCACTTAGTTTCTCACACACTGCTGCTACCAGCTGCTGGATCAGGGGTTCACTTAGTTTCTCACACACTGCTGCTACCAGCTGCTGGATCAGGGGTTCACTTAGTTTCTCACTGCTGCTACCAGCTGCTGGATCAGGGGTTCACTTAGTTTCTCACTGCTGCTACCAGCTGCTGGATCAGGGGTTCACTTAGTTTCTCACACACTGCTGCTACCAGCTGCTGGATCAGGGGTTCACTTAGTTTCTCACACACTGCTGCTACCAGCTGCTGGATCAGGGGTTCACTTAGTTTAACACATACTGCTGCTACCAGCTGCTGGATCAGGGGTTCACTTAGTTTCTCACACACTGCTGCTACCAGCTGCTGGATCAGGGGTTCACTTAGTTTCTCACACACTGCTGCTACCAGCTGATGGATCAGGGGTTCACTTAGTTTTTCACTCACTGCTGCTACCAGCTGCTGGATCAGGGGTTCACTTAGTTTCTCACACACTGCTGCTACCAGCTGCTGGATCAGGGGTTCACTTAGTTTCTCACTCACTGCTGCTACCAGCTGCTGGATCAGGGGTTAACTTAGTTTCTCACACACTGCTGCTACCAGCTGCTGGATCAGGGGTTCACTTAGTTTTTCACTCACTGCTGCTACCAGCTGCTGGATCAGGGGTTCACTTAGTTTCTCACTCACTGCTGCTACCAGCTGCTGTATCAGGGGTTCACTTAGTTTCTCACTGCTGCTACCAGCTGCTGGATCAGGGGTTCACTTAGTTTCTCACACACTGCTGCTACCAGCTGCTGGATCAGGGGTTCACTTAGTTTCTCACACACTGCTGCTACCAGCTGCTGGATCAGGGGTTCACTTAGTTTCTCACTCACTGCTGCTACCAGCTGCGGGATCAGGGGTTCACTTAGTTTCTCACTCACTGCTGCTACCAGCTGCTGGATCAGGGGTTCACTTAGTTTCTCACACACTGCTGCTACCAGCTGCTGGATCAGGGGTTCACTTAGTTTCTCACACACTGCTGCTACCAGCTGCTGCATCAGGGGTTCACTTAGTTTCTCACACACTGCTGCTACCAGCTGCTGGATCAGGGGTTCACTTATTTTCTCACACCCTGCTGCTACCAGCTCCTGGATCAGGGGTTCACTTAGTTTCTCACACCCTGCTGCTACCAGCTGGTGGATCAGGGGTTCACTTAGTTTCTCACACCCTGCTGCTACCAGCTGGTGGATCAGGGGTTCACTTAGTTTCTCACACCCTGCTGCTACCAGCTGCTGGATCAGGGGTTCACTTAGTTTCTCACTGCTGCTACCAGCTGGTGGATCAGGGGTTCACTTAGTTTCTCACACACTGCTGCTACCAGCTGGTGGATCAGGGGTTCACTTAGTTTCTCACACACTGCTGCTACCAGCTGCTGGATCAGGGGTTCACTTAGTTTCTCACACACTGCTGCTACCAGCTGCTGGATCAGGGGTTCACTTAGTTTTTCACTCACTGCTGCTACCAGCTGCTGGATCAGGGGTTCACTTAGTTTTTCACTCACTGCTGCTACCAGCTGCTGGATCAGGGGTTCACTTAGTTTTTCACTCACTGCTGCTACCAGCTGCTTGATCAGGGGTTCACTTAGTTTCTCACTCACTGCTGCTACCAGCTGCTGGATCAGGGGTTCACTTAGTTTCTTTCTCACTGCTGCTACCAGCTGCTGGATCAGGGGTTCACTTAGGTTCTCACACACTGCTGCTACCAGCTGCTGGATCAGGGGTTCACTTAATTTCTCACTCACTGCTGCTACCAGCTGCTGGATCAGGGGTTCACTTAGTTTCTTACTCACTGCTGCTACAAGCTGCTGGATCAGGGGTTCACTTAGTTTCTCTCACACTGCTGCTACCAGCTGCTGGATCAGGGGTTCACTTAGTTTCTCTCACACTGCTGCTACCAGCTGCTGGATCAGGGGTTCACTTAGTTTCTCTCACACTGCTGCTACCAGCTGCTGGATCAAGGGTTCACTTAGTTTCTCACACACTGCTGCTACCAGCTGCTGGATCAGGGGTTCACTTAGTTTTTCACTCACTGCTGCTACCAGCTGCTGGATCAGGGGTTCACTTAGTTTCTCACTCACTGCTGCTACCAGCTGCTGTATCAGGGGTTCACTTAGTTTCTCACTGCTGCTACCAGCTGCTGGATCAGGGGTTCACTTAGTTTCTCACTGCTGCTACCAGCTGCTGGATCAGGGGTTCACTTAGTTTCTCACACACTGCTGCTACCAGCTGCTGGATCAGGGGTTCACTTAGTTTCTCACACACTGCTGCTACCAGCTGCTGGATCAGGGGTTCACTTAGTTTCTCACTCACTGCTGCTACCAGCTGCGGGATCAGGGGTTCACTTAGTTTCTCACTCACTGCTGCTACCAGCTGCTGGATCAGGGGTTCACTTAGTTTCTCACACACTGCTGCTACCAGCTGCTGGATCAGGGGTTCACTTAGTTTCTCACACACTGCTGCTACCAGCTGCTGCATCAGGGGTTCACTTAGTTTCTCACACACTGCTGCTACCAGCTGCTGGATCAGGGGTTCACTTAGTTTCTCACACCCTGCTGCTACCAGCTGCTGGATCAGGGGTTCACTTAGTTTCTCACACCCTGCTGCTACCAGCTCCTGGATCAGGGGTTCACTTAGTTTCTCACACCCTGCTGCTACCAGCTGGTGGATCAGGGGTTCACTTAGTTTCTCACTCACTGCTGCTACCAGCTGCTGGATCAGAGGTTCACTTAGTTTCTTTCTCACTGCTGCTACCAGCTGCTGGATCAGGGGTTCACTTAGTTTCTCACACACTGCTGCTACCAGCTGCTGGATCAGGGGTTCACTTAGTTTCTCACTCACTGCTGCTACCACTGCTGGATCAGGGGTTCACTTAGTTTCTTACTCACTGCTGCTACCAGCTGCTGGATCAGGGGTTCACTTAGTTTCTCACACACTGCTGCTACCAGCTGCTGGATCAGGGGTTCACTTAGTTTCTCACTGCTGCTACCAGCTGCTGGATCAAGGGTTCACTTAGTTTCTCACACACTGCTGCTACCAGCTGCTGGTTCAGGGGTTCACTTAGTTTCTCACACACTGCTGCTACCAGCTGCTGGATCAGGGGTTCACTTAGTTTAACACATACTGCTGCTACCAGCTGCTGGATCAGGGGTTCACTTAGTTTCTCACACACTGCTGCTACCAGCTGCTGGATCAGGGGTTCACTTAGTTTCTCACTCACTGCTGCTACCAGCTGCTGGATCAGGGGTTCACTTAGTTTTTCACTCACTGCTGCTACCAGCTGCTGGATCAGGGGTTCACTTAGTTTCTCACTCACTGCTGCTACCAGCTGCTGGATCAGGGGTTCACTTAGTTTCTCACTCACTGCTGCTACCAGCTGCTGGATCAGGGGTTCACTTAGTTTCTCACACACTGCTGCTACCAGCTGCTGGATCAGGGGTTCACTTAGTTTCTCACTCACTGCTGCTACCAGCTGCGGGATCAGGGGTTCACTTAGTTTCTCACTCACTGCTGCTACCAGCTGCTGGATCAGGGGTTCACTTAGTTTCTCACACACTGCTGCTACCAGCTGCTGGATCAGGGGTTCACTTAGTTTCTCACACACTGCTGCTACCAGCTGCTGCATCAGGGGTTCACTTAGTTTCTCACACACTGCTGCTACCAGCTGCTGGATCAGGGGTTCACTTATTTTCTCACACCCTGCTGCTACCAGCTCCTGGATCAGGGGTTCACTTAGTTTCTCACACCCTGCTGCTACCAGCTGGTGGATCAGGGGTTCACTTAGTTTCTCACACCCTGCTGCTACCAGCTGGTGGATCAGGGGTTCACTTAGTTTCTCACACCCTGCTGCTACCAGCTGCTGGATCAGGGGTTCACTTAGTTTCTCACTGCTGCTACCAGCTGGTGGATCAGGGGTTCACTTAGTTTCTCACACACTGCTGCTACCAGCTGGTGGATCAGGGGTTCACTTAGTTTCTCACACACTGCTGCTACCAGCTGCTGGATCAGGGGTTCACTTAGTTTCTCACACACTGCTGCTACCAGCTGCTGGATCAGGGGTTCACTTAGTTTTTCACTCACTGCTGCTACCAGCTGCTGGATCAGGGGTTCACTTAGTTTTTCACTCACTGCTGCTACCAGCTGCTGGATCAGGGGTTCACTTAGTTTTTCACTCACTGCTGCTACCAGCTGCTTGATCAGGGGTTCACTTAGTTTCTCACTCACTGCTGCTACCAGCTGCTGGATCAGGGGTTCACTTAGTTTCTTTCTCACTGCTGCTACCAGCTGCTGGATCAGGGGCTCACTTAGGTTCTCACACACTGCTGCTACCAGCTGCTGGATCAGGGGTTCACTTAATTTCTCACTCACTGCTGCTACCAGCTGCTGGATCAGGGGTTCACTTAGTTTCTTACTCACTGCTGCTACAAGCTGCTGGATCAGGGGTTCACTTAGTTTCTCTCACACTGCTGCTACCAGCTGCTGGATCAGGGGTTCACTTAGTTTCTCTCACACTGCTGCTACCAGCTGCTGGATCAGGGGTTCACTTAGTTTCTCTCACACTGCTGCTACCAGCTGCTGGATCAAGGGTTCACTTAGTTTCTCACACACTGCTGCTACCAGCTGCTGGATCAGGGGTTCACTTAGTTTTTCACTCACTGCTGCTACCAGCTGCTGGATCAGGGGTTCACTTAGTTTCTCACTCACTGCTGCTACCAGCTGCTGTATCAGGGGTTCACTTAGTTTCTCACTGCTGCTACCAGCTGCTGGATCAGGGGTTCACTTAGTTTCTCACTGCTGCTACCAGCTGCTGGATCAGGGGTTCACTTAGTTTCTCACACACTGCTGCTACCAGCTGCTGGATCAGGGGTTCACTTAGTTTCTCACACACTGCTGCTACCAGCTGCTGGATCAGGGGTTCACTTAGTTTCTCACTCACTGCTGCTACCAGCTGCGGGATCAGGGGTTCACTTAGTTTCTCACTCACTGCTGCTACCAGCTGCTGGATCAGGGGTTCACTTAGTTTCTCACACACTGCTGCTACCAGCTGCTTGATCAGGGGTTCACTTAGTTTCTCACACACTGCTGCTACCAGCTGCTGCATCAGGGGTTCACTTAGTTTCTCACACACTGCTGCTACCAGCTGCTGGATCAGGGGTTCACTTAGTTTCTCACACCCTGCTGCTACCAGCTGCTGGATCAGGGGTTCACTTAGTTTCTCACACCCTGCTGCTACCAGCTCCTGGATCAGGGGTTCACTTAGTTTCTCACACCCTGCTGCTACCAGCTGGTGGATCAGGGGTTCACTTAGTTTCTCACTCACTGCTGCTACCAGCTGCTGGATCAGAGGTTCACTTAGTTTCTTTCTCACTGCTGCTACCAGCTGCTGGATCAGGGGTTCACTTAGTTTCTCACACACTGCTGCTACCAGCTGCTGGATCAGGGGTTCACTTAGTTTCTCACTCACTGCTGCTACCACTGCTGGATCAGGGGTTCACTTAGTTTCTTACTCACTGCTGCTACCAGCTGCTGGATCAGGGGTTCACTTAGTTTCTCACACACTGCTGCTACCAGCTGCTGGATCAGGGGTTCACTTAGTTTCTCACTGCTGCTACCAGCTGCTGGATCAAGGGTTCACTTAGTTTCTCACACACTGCTGCTACCAGCTGCTGGTTCAGGGGTTCACTTAGTTTCTCACACACTGCTGCTACCAGCTGCTGGATCAGGGGTTCACTTAGTTTAACACATACTGCTGCTACCAGCTGCTGGATCAGGGGTTCACTTAGTTTCTCACACACTGCTGCTACCAGCTGCTGGATCAGGGGTTCACTTAGTTTCTCACTCACTGCTGCTACCAGCTGCTGGATCAGGGGTTCACTTAGTTTTTCACTCACTGCTGCTACCAGCTGCTGGATCAGGGGTTCACTTAGTTTCTCACTCACTGCTGCTACCAGCTGCTGGATCAGGGGTTCACTTAGTTTCTCACTCACTGCTGCTACCAGCTGCTGGATCAGGGGTTCACTTAGTTTCTCACACACTGCTGCTACCAGCTGCTGGATGAGAGGTTCACTTAGTTTCTCACTGCTGATACCAGCTGCTGGATCAGGGGTTCACTTAGTTTCTCACACACTGCTGCTACCAGCTGCTGGATCAGGGGTTCACTTAGTTTCTCACTCACTGCTGCTACCAGCTGCTGGATCAGGGGTTCACTTAGTTTCTCACTCACTGCTGCTACCAGCTGCTGGATCAGGGGTTCACTTAGTTTCTCACTCACTGCTGCTACCAGCTGCTGGATCAGGGATTCACTTAGTTTCTCACACACTGCTGCTACCAGCTGCTGGATCAGGGGTTCACTTAGTTTCTCACACACTGCTGCTACCAGCTGCTGGATCAGGGGTTCACTTAGTTTCTCACACACTGCTGCTACCAGCTGCTGGATCAGGGGTTCACTTAGTTTCTCACACACTGCTGCTACCAGCTGCTGGATCAGGGGTTCACTTAGTTTCTCACTGCTGCTACCAGCTGGTGGATCAGGGGTTCACTTAGTTTCTCACTGCTGCTACCAGCTGGTGGATCAGGGGTTCACTTAGTTTCTCACTCACTGCTGCTACCAGCTGGTGGATCAGGGGTTCACTTAGTTTCTCACTGCTGCTACCAGCTGGTGGATCAGGGGTTCACTTAGTTTCTCACTCACTGCTGCTACCAAATGCTGGATCAGGGGTTCACTTAGTTTCTCACTCACTGCTGCTACCAGCTGCTGGATCAGGGGTTCACTTAGTTTCTCACACACTGCTGCTACCAGCTGCTGGATCAGGGGTTCACTTAGTTTCTCACACCCTGCTGCTACCAGCTGCTGGATCAGGGGTTCACTTAGTTTCTCACACCCTGCTGCTACCAGCTGCTGGATCAGGGGTTCACTTAGTTTCTCACACCCTGCTGCTACCAGCTGCTGGATCAAGGGTTCACTTAGTTTCACACTCACAGCTGCTACCAGTTGCTGGATCAGGGGTTCACTTAGTTTCTCACTGCTGCTACCAGCTGCTGGATCAGGGGTTCACTTAGTTTCTCACACACTGCTGCTACCAGCTGCTGGATCAGGGGTTCACTTAGTTTCTCTCACACTGCTGCTACCAGCTGCTGGATCAGGGGTTCACTTAGTTTCTCTCACACTGCTGCTACCAGCTGCTGGATCAGGGGTTCACTTAGTTTCTCTCACACTGCTGCTACCAGCTGCTGGATCAAGGGTTCACTTAGTTTCTCACACACTGCTGCTACCAGCTGCTGGATCAGGGGTTCACTTAGTTTCTCAATGCTGCTACCAGCTGCTGGATCAGGGGTTCACTTAGTTTCTCACTCACTGCTGCTACCAGCTGCTGGATCAGGGGTTCACTTAGTTTCTCACACACTGCTGCTACCAGCTGCTGGATCAGGGGTTCACTTAGTTTCTCACACACTGCTGCTACCAGCTGCTGGATCAGGGGTTCACTTAGTTTCTCACTGCTGCTACCAGCTGCTGGATCAGGGGTTCACTTAGTTTCTCACACACTGCTGCTACCAGCTGCTGGATTAGGGGTTCACTTAGTTTCTCACACACTGCTGCTACCAGCTGCTGGATCAGGGGTTCACTTAGTTTCTCACACACTGCTGCTACCAGCTGCTGGATCAGGGGTTCACTTAGTTTCTCACTCACTGCTGCTACCAGCTGCGGGATCAGGGGTTCACTTAGTTTCTCACTCACTGCTGCTACCAGCTGCTGGATCAGGGGTTCACTTAGTTTCTCACTCACTGCTGCTACCAGCTGCTGGATCAGGGGTTCACTTAGTTTCTCACACACTGCTGCTACCAGCTGCTGCATCAGGGGTTCACTTAGTTTCTCATACACTGCTGCTACCAGCTGCTGGATCAGGGGTTCACTTAGTTTCTCACACCCTGCTGCTACCAGCTGCTGGATCAGGGGTTCACTTAGTTTCTCACACCCTGCTGCTACCAGCTCCTGGATCAGGGGTTCACTTAGTTTCTCACACACTGCTGCTACCAGCTGGTGGATCAGGGGTTCACTTAGTTTCTCACACACTGCTGCTACCAGCTGCTGGATCAGGGGTTCACTTAGTTTCTCACACCCTGCTGCTACCAACTGCTGGATCAGGGGTTCACTTAGTTTCTCACTGCTGCTACCAGCTGGTGGATCAGGGGTTCACTTAGTTTCTCACACACTGCTGCTACCAGCTGCTGGATCAGGGGTTCACTTAGTTTCTCACACACTGCTGCTACCAGCTGCTGGATCAGGGGTTCACTTAGTTTCTCACACACTGCTGCTACCAGCTGCTGGATCAGTGGTTCACTTGTTTATTCACTCACTGCTGCTACCAGCTGCTGGATCAGGGGTTCACTTAGTTTTTCACTCACTGCTGCTACCAGCTGCTTGATCAGGGGTTCACTTAGTTTCTCACTCACTGCTGCTACCAGCTGCGGGATCAGGGGTTCACTTAGTTTCTCACTCACTGTTGCTACCAGCTGCTGGATCAGGGGTTCACTTAGTTTCTCACACAATGCTGCTACCAGCTGCTGGATCAGGGGTTCACTTAGTTTCTCACACACTGCTGCTACCAGCTGCTGCATCAGGGGTTCACTTAGTTTCTCATACACTGCTGCTACCAGCTGCTGGATCAGGGGTTCACTTAGTTTCTCACACCCTGCTGCTACCAGCTGCTGGATCAGGGGTTCACTTAGTTTCTCACACCCTGCTGCTACCAGCTCCTGGATCAGGGGTTCACTTAGTTTCTCACACCCTGCTGCTACCAGCTGGTGGATCAGGGGTTCACTTAGTTTCTCACACACTGCTGCTACCAGCTGCTGGATCAGGGGTTCACTTAGTTTCTCACACCCTGCTGCTACCAGCTGCTGGATCAGGGGTTCACTTAGTTTCTCACTGCTGCTACCAGCTGGTGGATCAGGGGTTCACTTAGTTTCTCACACACTGCTGCTACCAGCTGCTGGATCAGGGGTTCACTTAGTTTCTCACACACTGCTGCTACCAGCTGCTGGATCAGGGGTTCACTTAGTTTCTCACACACTGCTGCTACCAGCTGCTGGATCAGTGGTTCACTTATTTATTCACTCACTGCTGCTACCAGCTGCTGGATCAGGAGTTCACTTAGTTTTTCACTCACTGCTGCTACCAGCTGCTTGATCAGGGGTTCACTTAGTTTCTCACTCACTGCTGCTACCAGCTGCTGGATCAGGGGTTCACTTAGTTTCTTTCTCACTGCTGCTACCAGCTGCTGGATCAGGGGTTCACTTAGTTTCTCACACACTGCTGCTACCAGCTGCTGGATCAGGGGTTCACTTAGTTTCTCACTCACTGCTGCTACCAGCTGCTGGATCAGGGGTTCACTTAGTTTCTTACTCACTGCTGCTACCAGCTGCTGGATCAGGGGTTCACTTAGTTTTTCACTCACTGCTGCTACCAGCTGCTGGATCAGGGGTTCACTTAGTTTCTCACTCACTGCTGCTACCAGCTGCTGGATGAGAGGTTCACTTAGTTTCTCACTGCTGCTACCAGCTGCTGGATCAGGGGTTCACTTAGTTTCTCACACACTGCTGCTACCAGCTGCTGGATCAGGGGTTCACTTAGTTTCTCACACACTGCTGCTACCAGCTCCTGGATCAAGGGTTCACTTAGTTTCTCACACCCTGCTGCTACCAGCTGCTGGATCAGGGGTTCACTTAGTTTCTCACTGCTGCTACCAGCTGCTGGATCAGGGGTTCACTTAGTTTCTCACTCACTGCTGCTACCAGCTGCTGGATCAGGGGTTCACTTAGTTTTTCACTCACTGCTGCTACCAGCTGCTGGATCAGGGGTTCACTTAGTTTCTCACTCACTGCTGCTACCAGCTGCTGGATGAGAGGTTCACTTAGTTTCTCACTGCTGCTACCAGCTGCTGGATCAGGGGTTCACTTAGTTTCTCACACACTGCTGCTACCAGCTGCTGGATCAGGGGTTCACTTAGTTTCTCACTCACTGCTGCTACCAGCTGCTGGATCAGGGGTTCACTTAGTTTCTCACTCACTGCTGCTACCAGCTGCGGGATCAGGGGTTCACTTAGTTTCTCACTGCTGCTACCAGCTGGTGGATCAGGGGTTCACTTAGTTTCTCACTGCTGCTACCAGCTGGTGGATCAGGGGTTCACTTAGTTTCTCACTCACTGCTGCTACCAGCTGGTGGATCAGGGGTTCACTTAGTTTCTCACTGCTGCTACCAGCTGCTGGATCAGGGGTTCACTTAGTTTCTCACTGCTGCTACCAGCTGCTGGATCAGGGGTTCACTTAGTTTCTCACACACTGCTGCTACCAGCTGCTGGATCAGGGGTTCACTTAGTTTCTCACACACTGCTGCTACCAGCTGCTGGATCAGGGGTTCACTTAGTTTAACACATACTGCTGCTACCAGCTGCTGGATCAGGGGTTCACTTAGTTTCTCACACACTGCTGCTACCAGCTGCTGGATCAGGGGTTCACTTAGTTTCTCACTCACTGCTGCTACCAGCTGCTGGATCAGGGGTTCACTTAGTTTCTCACACACTGCTGCTACCAGCTGCTGGATCAGGGGTTCACTTAGTTTTTCACTCACTGCTGCTACCAGCTGCTGGATCAGGGGTTCACTTAGTTTCTCACACACTGCTGCTACCAGCTGCTGGATCAGGGGTTCACTTAGTTTCTCACACACTGCTGCTACCAGCTGCTGGATCAGGGGTTCACTTAGTTTCTCACACCCTGCTGCTACCAGCTCCTGGATCAGGGGTTCACTTAGTTTCTCACACCCTGCTGCTACCAGCTGCTGGATCAGGGGTTCACTTAGTTTCTCACTGCTGCTACCAGCTGGTGGATCAGGGGTTCACTTAGTTTCTCACTGCTGCTACCAGCTGGTGGATCAGGGGTTCACTTAGTTTCTCACTCACTGCTGCTACCAGCTGGTGGATCAGGGGTTCACTTAGTTTCTCACTGCTGCTACCAGCTGCTGGATCAGGGGTTCACTTAGTTTCTCACTGCTGCTACCAGCTGCTGGATCAGGGGTTCACTTAGTTTCTCACACACTGCTGCTACCAGCTGCTGGATCAGGGGTTCACTTAGTTTCTCACACACTGCTGCTACCAGCTGCTGGATCAGGGGTTCACTTAGTTTAACACATACTGCTGCTACCAGCTGCTGGATCAGGGGTTCACTTAGTTTCTCACACACTGCTGCTACCAGCTGCTGGATCAGGGGTTCACTTAGTTTCTCACACACTGCTGCTACCAGCTGCTGGATCAGGGGTTCACTTAGTTTTTCACTCACTGCTGCTACCAGCTGCTGGATCAGGGGTTCACTTAGTTTCTCACACACTGCTGCTACCAGCTGCTGGATCAGGGGTTCACTTAGTTTCTCACTCACTGCTGCTACCAGCTGCTGGATCAGGGGTTCACTTAGTTTCTCACACACTGCTGCTACCAGCTGCTGGATCAGGGGTTCACTTAGTTTTTCACTCACTGCTGCTACCAGCTGCTGGATCAGGGGTTCACTTAGTTTCTCACTCACTGCTGCTACCAGCTGCTGTATCAGGGGTTCACTTAGTTTCTCACTGCTGCTACCAGCTGCTGGATCAGGGGTTCACTTAGTTTCTCACACACTGCTGCTACCAGCTGCTGGATCAGGGGTTCACTTAGTTTCTCACACACTGCTGCTACCAGCTGCTGGATCAGGGGTTCACTTAGTTTCTCACTCACTGCTGCTACCAGCTGCGGGATCAGGGGTTCACTTAGTTTCTCACTCACTGCTGCTACCAGCTGCTGGATCAGGGGTTCACTTAGTTTCTCACACACTGCTGCTACCAGCTGCTGGATCAGGGGTTCACTTAGTTTCTCACACACTGCTGCTACCAGCTGCTGCATCAGGGGTTCACTTAGTTTCTCACACACTGCTGCTACCAGCTGCTGGATCAGGGGTTCACTTAGTTTCTCACACCCTGCTGCTACCAGCTGCTGGATCAGGGGTTCACTTAGTTTCTCACACACTGCTGCTACCAGCTCCTGGATCAGGGGTTCACTTAGTTTCTCACACCCTGCTGCTACCAGCTGGTGGATCAGGGGTTCACTTAGTTTCTCACACCCTGCTGCTACCAGCTGGTGGATCAGGGGTTCACTTAGTTTCTCTCACCCTGCTGCTACCAGCTGCTGGATCAGGGGTTCACTTAGTTTCTCACTGCTGCTACCAGCTGGTGGATCAGGGGTTCACTTAGTTTCTCACACACTGCTGCTACCAGCTGGTGGATCAGGGGTTCACTTAGTTTCTCACACACTGCTGCTACCAGCTGCTGGATCAGGGGTTCACTTAGTTTTTCACTCACTGCTGCTACCAGCTGCTGGATCAGGGGTTCACTTAGTTTTTCACTCACTGCTGCTACCAGCTGCTGGATCAGGGGTTCACTTAGTTTTTCACTCACTGCTGCTACCAGCTGCTGGATCAGGGGTTCACTTAGTTTTTCACTCACTGCTGCTACCAGCTGCTTGATCAGGGGTTCACTTAGTTTCTCACTCACTGCTGCTACCAGCTGCTGGATCAGGGGTTCACTTAGTTTCTTTCTCACTGCTGCTACCAGCTGCTGGATCAGGGGTTCACTTAGGTTCTCACACACTGCTGCTACCAGCTGCTGGATCAGGGGTTCACTTAATTTCTCACTCACTGCTGCTACCAGCTGCTGGATCAGGGGTTCACTTAGTTTCTTACTCACTGCTGCTACAAGCTGCTGGATCAGGGGTTCACTTAGTTTCTCACACACTGCTGCTACCAGCTGCTGGATCAGGGGTTCACTTAGTTTCTCACTGCTGCTACCAGCTGCTGGATCAAGGGTTCACTTAGTTTCTCACACACTGCTGCTACCAGCTGCTGGATCAGGGGTTCACTTAGTTTCTCACACACTGCTGCTACCAGCTGCTGGATCAGGGGTTCACTTAGTTTAACACATACTGCTGCTACCAGCTGCTGGATCAGGGGTTCACTTAGTTTCTCACACACTGCTGCTACCAGCTGCTGGATCAGGGGTTCACTTAGTTTCTCACTCACTGCTGCTACCAGCTGCTGGATCAGGGGTTCACTTAGTTTTTCACTCACTGCTGCTACCAGCTGCTGGATCAGGGGTTCACTTAGTTTCTCACTCACTGCTGCTACCAGCTGCTGGATGAGAGGTTCACTTAGTTTCTCACTGCTGCTACCAGCTGCTGGATCAGGGGTTCACTTAGTTTCTCACACACTGCTGCTACCAGCTGCTGGATCAGGGGTTCACTTAGTTTCTCACTCACTGCTGCTACCAGCTGCTGGATCAGGGGTTCACTTAGTTTCTCACTCACTGCTGCTACCAGCTGCGGGATCAGGGGTTCACTTAGTTTCTCACTGCTGCTACCAGCTGGTGGATCAGGGGTTCACTTAGTTTCTCACTGCTGCTACCAGCTGGTGGATCAGGGGTTCACTTAGTTTCTCACTCACTGCTGCTACCAGCTGGTGGATCAGGGGTTCACTTAGTTTCTCACTGCTGCTACCAGCTGCTGGATCAGGGGTTCACTTAGTTTCTCACTGCTGCTACCAGCTGCTGGATCAGGGGTTCACTTAGTTTCTCACACACTGCTGCTACCAGCTGCTGGATCAGGGGTTCACTTAGTTTCTCACACACTGCTGCTACCAGCTGCTGGATCAGGGGTTCACTTAGTTTAACACATACTGCTGCTACCAGCTGCTGGATCAGGGGTTCACTTAGTTTCTCACACACTGCTGCTACCAGCTGCTGGATCAGGGGTTCACTTAGTTTCTCACACACTGCTGCTACCAGCTGCTGGATCAGGGGTTCACTTAGTTTTTCACTCACTGCTGCTACCAGCTGCTGGATCAGGGGTTCACTTAGTTTTTCACTCACTGCTGCTACCAGCTGCTGGATCAGGGGTTCACTTAGTTTCTCACTCACTGCTGCTACCAGCTGCTGGATGAGAGGTTCACTTAGTTTCTCACTGCTGCTACCAGCTGCTGGATCAGGGGTTCACTTAGTTTCTCACACACTGCTGCTACCAGCTGCTGGATCAGGGGTTCACTTAGTTTCTCACTCACAGCTGCTACCAGCTGCTGGATCAGGGGTTCACTTAGTTTCTCACTCACTGCTGCTACCAGCTGCGGGATCAGGGGTTCACTTAGTTTCTCACTGCTGCTACCAGCTGGTGGATCAGGGGTTCACTTAGTTTCTCACTGCTGCTACCAGCTGGTGGATCAGGGGTTCACTTAGTTTCTCACTCACTGCTGCTACCAGCTGGTGGATCAGGGGTTCACTTAGTTTCTCACTGCTGCTACCAGCTGCTGGATCAGGGGTTCACTTAGTTTCTCACTGCTGCTACCAGCTGCTGGATCAGGGGTTCACTTAGTTTCTCACACACTGCTGCTACCAGCTGCTGGATCAGGGGTTCACTTAGTTTCTCACACACTGCTGCTACCAGCTGCTGGATCAGGGGTTCACTTAGTTTAACACATACTGCTGCTACCAGCTGCTGGATCAGGGGTTCACTTAGTTTCTCACACACTGCTGCTACCAGCTGCTGGATCAGGGGTTCACTTAGTTTCTCACACACTGCTGCTACCAGCTGCTAGATCAGGGGTTCACTTAGTTTTTCACTCACTGCTGCTACCAGCTGCTGGATCAGGGGTTCACTTAGTTTCTCACACACTGCTGCTACCAGCTGCTGGATCAGGGGTTCACTTAGTTTCTCACTCACTGCTGCTACCAGCTGCTGGATCAGGGGTTCACTTAGTTTCTCACACACTGCTGCTACCAGCTGCTGGATCAGGGGTTCACTTAGTTTTTCACTCACTGCTGCTACCAGCTGCTGGATCAGGGGTTCACTTAGTTTCTCACACACTGCTGCTACCAGCTGCTGGATCAGGGGTTCACTTAGTTTCTCACACACTGCTGCTACCAGCTGCTGGATCAGGGGTTCACTTAGTTTCTCACACCCTGCTGCTACCAGCTCCTGGATCAGGGGTTCACTTAGTTTCTCACACCCTGCTGCTACCAGCTGCTGGATCAGGGGTTCACTTAGTTTCTCACTGCTGCTACCAGCTGGTGGATCAGGGGTTCACTTAGTTTCTCACTGCTGCTACCAGCTGGTGGATCAGGGGTTCACTTAGTTTCTCACTCACTGCTGCTACCAGCTGGTGGATCAGGGGTTCACTTAGTTTCTCACTGCTGCTACCAGCTGCTGGATCAGGGGTTCACTTAGTTTCTCACTGCTGCTACCAGCTGCTGGATCAGGGGTTCACTTAGTTTCTCACACACTGCTGCTACCAGCTGCTGGATCAGGGGTTCACTTAGTTTCTCACACACTGCTGCTACCAGCTGCTGGATCAGGGGTTCACTTAGTTTAACACATACTGCTGCTACCAGCTGCTGGATCAGGGGTTCACTTAGTTTCTCACACACTGCTGCTACCAGCTGCTGGATCAGGGGTTCACTTAGTTTCTCACACACTGCTGCTACCAGCTGCTGGATCAGGGGTTCACTTAGTTTTTCACTCACTGCTGCTACCAGCTGCTGGATCAGGGGTTCACTTAGTTTCTCACACACTGCTGCTACCAGCTGCTGGATCAGGGGTTCACTTAGTTTCTCACTCACTGCTGCTACCAGCTGCTGGATCAGGGGTTCACTTAGTTTCTCACACACTGCTGCTACCAGCTGCTGGATCAGGGGTTCACTTAGTTTTTCACTCACTGCTGCTACCAGCTGCTGGATCAGGGGTTCACTTAGTTTCTCACTCACTGCTGCTACCAGCTGCTGTATCAGGGGTTCACTTAGTTTCTCACTGCTGCTACCAGCTGCTGGATCAGGGGTTCACTTAGTTTCTCACACACTGCTGCTACCAGCTGCTGGATCAGGGGTTCACTTAGTTTCTCACACACTGCTGCTACCAGCTGCTGGATCAGGGGTTCACTTAGTTTCTCACACACTGCTGCTACCAGCTGCGGGATCAGGGGTTCACTTAGTTTCTCACTCACTGCTGCTACCAGCTGCTGGATCAGGGGTTCACTTAGTTTCTCACACACTGCTGCTACCAGCTGCTGGATCAGGGGTTCACTTAGTTTCTCACACACTGCTGCTACCAGCTGCTGCATCAGGGGTTCACTTAGTTTCTCACACACTGCTGCTACCAGCTGCTGGATCAGGGGTTCACTTAGTTTCTCACACCCTGCTGCTACCAGCTGCTGGATCAGGGGTTCACTTAGTTTCTCACACACTGCTGCTACCAGCTCCTGGATCAGGGGTTCACTTAGTTTCTCACACCCTGCTGCTACCAGCTGGTGGATCAGGGGTTCACTTAGTTTCTCACACCCTGCTGCTACCAGCTGGTGGATCAGGGGTTCACTTAGTTTCTCTCACCCTGCTGCTACCAGCTGCTGGATCAGGGGTTCACTTAGTTTCTCACTGCTGCTACCAGCTGGTGGATCAGGGGTTCACTTAGTTTCTCACACACTGCTGCTACCAGCTGGTGGATCAGGGGTTCACTTAGTTTCTCACACACTGCTGCTACCAGCTGCTGGATCAGGGGTTCACTTAGTTTTTCACTCACTGCTGCTACCAGCTGCTGGATCAGGGGTTCACTTAGTTTTTCACTCACTGCTGCTACCAGCTGCTGGATCAGGGGTTCACTTAGTTTTTCACTCACTGCTGCTACCAGCTGCTGGATCAGGGGTTCACTTAGTTTTTCACTCACTGCTGCTACCAGCTGCTTGATCAGGGGTTCACTTAGTTTCTCACTCACTGCTGCTACCAGCTGCTGGATCAGGGGTTCACTTAGTTTCTTTCTCACTGCTGCTACCAGCTGCTGGATCAGGGGTTCACTTAGGTTCTCACACACTGCTGCTACCAGCTGCTGGATCAGGGGTTCACTTAATTTCTCACTCACTGCTGCTACCAGCTGCTGGATCAGGGGTTCACTTAGTTTCTTACTCACTGCTGCTACAAGCTGCTGGATCAGGGGTTCACTTAGTTTCTCACACACTGCTGCTACCAGCTGCTGGATCAGGGGTTCACTTAGTTTCTCACTGCTGCTACCAGCTGCTGGATCAAGGGTTCACTTAGTTTCTCACACACTGCTGCTACCAGCTGCTGGATCAGGGGTTCACTTAGTTTCTCACACACTGCTGCTACCAGCTGCTGGATCAGGGGTTCACTTAGTTTAACACATACTGCTGCTACCAGCTGCTGGATCAGGGGTTCACTTAGTTTCTCACACACTGCTGCTACCAGCTGCTGGATCAGGGGTTCACTTAGTTTCTCACTCACTGCTGCTACCAGCTGCTGGATCAGGGGTTCACTTAGTTTTTCACTCACTGCTGCTACCAGCTGCTGGATCAGGGGTTCACTTAGTTTCTCACTCACTGCTGCTACCAGCTGCTGGATGAGAGGTTCACTTAGTTTCTCACTGCTGCTACCAGCTGCTGGATCAGGGGTTCACTTAGTTTCTCACACACTGCTGCTACCAGCTGCTGGATCAGGGGTTCACTTAGTTTCTCACTCACTGCTGCTACCAGCTGCTGGATCAGGGGTTCACTTAGTTTCTCACTCACTGCTGCTACCAGCTGCGGGATCAGGGGTTCACTTAGTTTCTCACTGCTGCTACCAGCTGGTGGATCAGGGGTTCACTTAGTTTCTCACTGCTGCTACCAGCTGGTGGATCAGGGGTTCACTTAGTTTCTCACTCACTGCTGCTACCAGCTGGTGGATCAGGGGTTCACTTAGTTTCTCACTGCTGCTACCAGCTGCTGGATCAGGGGTTCACTTAGTTTCTCACTGCTGCTACCAGCTGCTGGATCAGGGGTTCACTTAGTTTCTCACACACTGCTGCTACCAGCTGCTGGATCAGGGGTTCACTTAGTTTCTCACACACTGCTGCTACCAGCTGCTGGATCAGGGGTTCACTTAGTTTAACACATACTGCTGCTACCAGCTGCTGGATCAGGGGTTCACTTAGTTTCTCACACACTGCTGCTACCAGCTGCTGGATCAGGGGTTCACTTAGTTTCTCACACACTGCTGCTACCAGCTGCTGGATCAGGGGTTCACTTAGTTTTTCACTCACTGCTGCTACCAGCTGCTGGATCAGGGGTTCACTTAGTTTCTCACACACTGCTGCTACCAGCTGCTGGATCAGGGGTTCACTTAGTTTCTCACTCACTGCTGCTACCAGCTGCTGGATCAGGGGTTCACTTAGTTTCTCACACACTGCTGCTACCAGCTGCTGGATCAGGGGTTCACTTAGTTTTTCACTCACTGCTGCTACCAGCTGCTGGATCAGGGGTTCACTTAGTTTCTCACTCACTGCTGCTACCAGCTGCTGTATCAGGGGTTCACTTAGTTTCTCACTGCTGCTACCAGCTGCTGGATCAGGGGTTCACTTAGTTTCTCACACACTGCTGCTACCAGCTGCTGGATCAGGGGTTCACTTAGTTTCTCACACACTGCTGCTACCAGCTGCTGGATCAGGGGTTCACTTAGTTTCTCACTCACTGCTGCTACCAGCTGCGGGATCAGGGGTTCACTTAGTTTCTCACTCACTGCTGCTACCAGCTGCTGGATCAGGGGTTCACTTAGTTTCTCACACACTGCTGCTACCAGCTGCTGGATCAGGGGTTCACTTAGTTTCTCACACACTGCTGCTACCAGCTGCTGCATCAGGGGTTCACTTAGTTTCTCACACACTGCTGCTACCAGCTGCTGGATCAGGGGTTCACTTAGTTTCTCACACCCTGCTGCTACCAGCTGCTGGATCAGGGGTTCACTTAGTTTCTCACACACTGCTGCTACCAGCTCCTGGATCAGGGGTTCACTTAGTTTCTCACACCCTGCTGCTACCAGCTGGTGGATCAGGGGTTCACTTAGTTTCTCACACCCTGCTGCTACCAGCTGGTGGATCAGGGGTTCACTTAGTTTCTCTCACCCTGCTGCTACCAGCTGCTGGATCAGGGGTTCACTTAGTTTCTCACTGCTGCTACCAGCTGGTGGATCAGGGGTTCACTTAGTTTCTCACACACTGCTGCTACCAGCTGGTGGATCAGGGGTTCACTTAGTTTCTCACACACTGCTGCTACCAGCTGCTGGATCAGGGGTTCACTTAGTTTTTCACTCACTGCTGCTACCAGCTGCTGGATCAGGGGTTCACTTAGTTTTTCACTCACTGCTGCTACCAGCTGCTGGATCAGGGGTTCACTTAGTTTTTCACTCACTGCTGCTACCAGCTGCTGGATCAGGGGTTCACTTAGTTTTTCACTCACTGCTGCTACCAGCTGCTTGATCAGGGGTTCACTTAGTTTCTCACTCACTGCTGCTACCAGCTGCTGGATCAGGGGTTCACTTAGTTTCTTTCTCACTGCTGCTACCAGCTGCTGGATCAGGGGTTCACTTAGGTTCTCACACACTGCTGCTACCAGCTGCTGGATCAGGGGTTCACTTAATTTCTCACTCACTGCTGCTACCAGCTGCTGGATCAGGGGTTCACTTAGTTTCTTACTCACTGCTGCTACAAGCTGCTGGATCAGGGGTTCACTTAGTTTCTCACACACTGCTGCTACCAGCTGCTGGATCAGGGGTTCACTTAGTTTCTCACTGCTGCTACCAGCTGCTGGATCAGGGGTTCACTTAGTTTCTCACACACTGCTGCTACCAGCTGCTGGATCAGGGGTTCACTTAGTTTCTCACACACTGCTGCTACCAGCTGCTGGATCAGGGGTTCACTTAGTTTAACACATACTGCTGCTACCAGCTGCTGGATCAGGGGTTCACTTAGTTTCTCACACACTGCTGCTACCAGCTGCTGGATCAGGGGTTCACTTAGTTTCTCACTCACTGCTGCTACCAGCTGCTGGATCAGGGGTTCACTTAGTTTTTCACTCACTGCTGCTACCAGCTGCTGGATCAGGGGTTCACTTAGTTTCTCACTCACTGCTGCTACCAGCTGCTGGATGAGAGGTTCACTTAGTTTCTCACTGCTGCTACCAGCTGCTGGATCAGGGGTTCACTTAGTTTCTCACACACTGCTGCTACCAGCTGCTGGATCAGGGGTTCACTTAGTTTCTCACTCACTGCTGCTACCAGCTGCTGGATCAGGGGTTCACTTAGTTTCTCACTCACTGCTGCTACCAGCTGCGGGATCAGGGGTTCACTTAGTTTCTCACTGCTGCTACCAGCTGGTGGATCAGGGGTTCACTTAGTTTCTCACTGCTGCTACCAGCTGGTGGATCAGGGGTTCACTTAGTTTCTCACTCACTGCTGCTACCAGCTGGTGGATCAGGGGTTCACTTAGTTTCTCACTGCTGCTACCAGCTGCTGGATCAGGGGTTCACTTAGTTTCTCACTGCTGCTACCAGCTGCTGGATCAGGGGTTCACTTAGTTTCTCACACACTGCTGCTACCAGCTGCTGGATCAGGGGTTCACTTAGTTTCTCACACACTGCTGCTACCAGCTGCTGGATCAGGGGTTCACTTAGTTTAACACATACTGCTGCTACCAGCTGCTGGATCAGGGGTTCACTTAGTTTCTCACACACTGCTGCTACCAGCTGCTGGATCAGGGGTTCACTTAGTTTCTCACACACTGCTGCTACCAGCTGCTGGATCAGGGGTTCACTTAGTTTTTCACTCACTGCTGCTACCAGCTGCTGGATCAGGGGTTCACTTAGTTTTTCACTCACTGCTGCTACCAGCTGCTGGATCAGGGGTTCACTTAGTTTCTCACTCACTGCTGCTACCAGCTGCTGGATGAGAGGTTCACTTAGTTTCTCACTGCTGCTACCAGCTGCTGGATCAGGGGTTCACTTAGTTTCTCACACACTGCTGCTACCAGCTGCTGGATCAGGGGTTCACTTAGTTTCTCACTCACAGCTGCTACCAGCTGCTGGATCAGGGGTTCACTTAGTTTCTCACTCACTGCTGCTACCAGCTGCGGGATCAGGGGTTCACTTAGTTTCTCACTGCTGCTACCAGCTGGTGGATCAGGGGTTCACTTAGTTTCTCACTGCTGCTACCAGCTGGTGGATCAGGGGTTCACTTAGTTTCTCACTCACTGCTGCTACCAGCTGGTGGATCAGGGGTTCACTTAGTTTCTCACTGCTGCTACCAGCTGCTGGATCAGGGGTTCACTTAGTTTCTCACTGCTGCTACCAGCTGCTGGATCAGGGGTTCACTTAGTTTCTCACACACTGCTGCTACCAGCTGCTGGATCAGGGGTTCACTTAGTTTCTCACACACTGCTGCTACCAGCTGCTGGATCAGGGGTTCACTTAGTTTAACACATACTGCTGCTACCAGCTGCTGGATCAGGGGTTCACTTAGTTTCTCACACACTGCTGCTACCAGCTGCTGGATCAGGGGTTCACTTAGTTTCTCACACACTGCTGCTACCAGCTGCTGGATCAGGGGTTCACTTAGTTTTTCACTCACTGCTGCTACCAGCTGCTGGATCAGGGGTTCACTTAGTTTCTCACACACTGCTGCTACCAGCTGCTGGATCAGGGGTTCACTTAGTTTCTCACTCACTGCTGCTACCAGCTGCTGGATCAGGGGTTCACTTAGTTTCTCACACACTGCTGCTACCAGCTGCTGGATCAGGGGTTCACTTAGTTTTTCACTCACTGCTGCTACCAGCTGCTGGATCAGGGGTTCACTTAGTTTCTCACACACTGCTGCTACCAGCTGCTGGATCAGGGGTTCACTTAGTTTCTCACACACTGCTGCTACCAGCTGCTGGATCAGGGGTTCACTTAGTTTCTCACACCCTGCTGCTACCAGCTCCTGGATCAGGGGTTCACTTAGTTTCTCACACCCTGCTTCTACCAGCTGCTGGATCAGGGGTTCACTTAGTTTCTCACTGCTGCTACCAGCTGGTGGATCAGGGGTTCACTTAGTTTCTCACTGCTGCTACCAGCTGGTGGATCAGGGGTTCACTTAGTTTCTCACTCACTGCTGCTACCAGCTGGTGGATCAGGGGTTCACTTAGTTTCTCACTGCTGCTACCAGCTGCTGGATCAGGGGTTCACTTAGTTTCTCACTGCTGCTACCAGCTGCTGGATCAGGGGTTCACTTAGTTTCTCACACACTGCTGCTACCAGCTGCTGGATCAGGGGTTCACTTAGTTTCTCACACACTGCTGCTACCAGCTGCTGCATCAGGGGTTCACTTAGTTTAACACATACTGCTGCTACCAGCTGCTGGATCAGGGGTTCACTTAGTTTCTCACACACTGCTGCTACCAGCTGCTGGATCAGGGGTTCACTTAGTTTCTCACACACTGCTGCTACCAGCTGCTGGATCAGGGGTTCACTTAGTTTTTCACTCACTGCTGCTACCAGCTGCTGGATCAGGGGTTCACTTAGTTTCTCACACACTGCTGCTACCAGCTGCTGGATCAGGGGTTCACTTAGTTTCTCACTCACTGCTGCTACCAGCTGCTGGATCAGGGGTTCACTTAGTTTCTCACACACTGCTGCTACCAGCTGCTGGATCAGGGGTTCACTTAGTTTTTCACTCACTGCTGCTACCAGCTGCTGGATCAGGGGTTCACTTAGTTTCTCACTCACTGCTGCTACCAGCTGCTGTATCAGGGGTTCACTTAGTTTCTCACTGCTGCTACCAGCTGCTGGATCAGGGGTTCACTTAGTTTCTCACACACTGCTGCTACCAGCTGCTGGATCAGGGGTTCACTTAGTTTCTCACACACTGCTGCTACCAGCTGCTGGATCAGGGGTTCACTTAGTTTCTCACTCACTGCTGCTACCAGCTGCGGGATCAGGGGTTCACTTAGTTTCTCACTCACTGCTGCTACCAGCTGCTGGATCAGGGGTTCACTTAGTTTCTCACACACTGCTGCTACCAGCTGCTGGATCAGGGGTTCACTTAGTTTCTCACACACTGCTGCTACCAGCTGCTGCATCAGGGGTTCACTTAGTTTCTCACACACTGCTGCTACCAGCTGCTGGATCAGGGGTTCACTTAGTTTCTCACACCCTGCTGCTACCAGCTGCTGGATCAGGGGTTCACTTAGTTTCTCACACACTGCTGCTACCAGCTGCTGGATCAGGGGTTCACTTAGTTTCTCACACCCTGCTGCTACCAGCTGGTGGATCAGGGGTTCACTTAGTTTCTCACACCCTGCTGCTACCAGCTGGTGGATCAGGGGTTCACTTAGTTTCTCTCACCCTGCTGCTACCAGCTGCTGGATCAGGGGTTCACTTAGTTTCTCACTGCTGCTACCAGCTGGTGGATCAGGGGTTCACTTAGTTTCTCACACACTGCTGCTACCAGCTGGTGGATCAGGGGTTCACTTAGTTTCTCACACACTGCTGCTACCAGCTGCTGGATCAGGGGTTCACTTAGTTTTTCACTCACTGCTGCTACCAGCTGCTGGATCAGGGGTTCACTTAGTTTTTCACTCACTGCTGCTACCAGCTGCTGGATCAGGGGTTCACTTAGTTTTTCACTCACTGCTGCTACCAGCTGCTTGATCAGGGGTTCACTTAGTTTCTCACTCACTGCTGCTACCAGCTGCTGGATCAGGGGTTCACTTAGTTTCTTTCTCACTGCTGCTACCAGCTGCTGGATCAGGGGTTCACTTAGGTTCTCACACACTGCTGCTACCAGCTGCTGGATCAGGGGTTCACTTAATTTCTCACTCACTGCTGCTACCAGCTGCTGGATCAGGGGTTCACTTAGTTTCTTACTCACTGCTGCTACAAGCTGCTGGATCAGGGGTTCACTTAGTTTCTCACACACTGCTGCTACCAGCTGCTGGATCAGGGGTTCACTTAGTTTCTCACTGCTGCTACCAGCTGCTGGATCAAGGGTTCACTTAGTTTCTCACACACTGCTGCTACCAGCTGCTGGATCAGGGGTTCACTTAGTTTCTCACACACTGCTGCTACCAGCTGCTGGATCAGGGGTTCACTTAGTTTAACACATACTGCTGCTACCAGCTGCTGGATCAGGGGTTCACTTAGTTTCTCACACACTGCTGCTACCAGCTGCTGGATCAGGGGTTCACTTAGTTTCTCACTCACTGCTGCTACCAGCTGCTGGATCAGGGGTTCACTTAGTTTTTCACTCACTGCTGCTACCAGCTGCTGGATCAGGGGTTCACTTAGTTTCTCACTCACTGCTGCTACCAGCTGCTGGATGAGAGGTTCACTTAGTTTCTCACTGCTGCTACCAGCTGCTGGATCAGGGGTTCACTTAGTTTCTCACACACTGCTGCTACCAGCTGCTGGATCAGGGGTTCACTTAGTTTCTCACTCACTGCTGCTACCAGCTGCTGGATCAGGGGTTCACTTAGTTTCTCACTCACTGCTGCTACCAGCTGCGGGATCAGGGGTTCACTTAGTTTCTCACTGCTGCTACCAGCTGGTGGATCAGGGGTTCACTTAGTTTCTCACTGCTGCTACCAGCTGGTGGATCAGGGGTTCACTTAGTTTCTCACTCACTGCTGCTACCAGCTGGTGGATCAGGGGTTCACTTAGTTTCTCACTGCTGCTACCAGCTGCTGGATCAGGGGTTCACTTAGTTTCTCACTGCTGCTACCAGCTGCTGGATCAGGGGTTCACTTAGTTTCTCACACACTGCTGCTACCAGCTGCTGGATCAGGGGTTCACTTAGTTTCTCAAACACTGCTGCTACCAGCTGCTGGATCAGGGGTTCACTTAGTTTAACACATACTGCTGCTACCAGCTGCTGGATCAGGGGTTCACTTAGTTTCTCACACACTGCTGCTACCAGCTGCTGGATCAGGGGTTCACTTAGTTTCTCACACACTGCTGCTACCAGCTGCTGGATCAGGGGTTCACTTAGTTTTTCACTCACTGCTGCTACCAGCTGCTGGATCAGGGGTTCACTTAGTTTCTCACACACTGCTGCTACCAGCTGCTGGATCAGGGGTTCACTTAGTTTCTCACTCACTGCTGCTACCAGCTGCTGGATCAGGGGTTCACTTAGTTTCTCACACACTGCTGCTACCAGCTGCTGGATCAGGGGTTCACTTAGTTTTTCACTCACTGCTGCTACCAGCTGCTGGATCAGGGGTTCACTTAGTTTCTCACTCACTGCTGCTACCAGCTGCTGTATCAGGGGTTCACTTAGTTTCTCACTGCTGCTACCAGCTGCTGGATCAGGGGTTCACTTAGTTTCTCACACACTGCTGCTACCAGCTGCTGGATCAGGGGTTCACTTAGTTTCTCACACACTGCTGCTACCAGCTGCTGGATCAGGGGTTCACTTAGTTTCTCACTCACTGCTGCTACCAGCTGCGGGATCAGGGGTTCACTTAGTTTCTCACTCACTGCTGCTACCAGCTGCTGGATCAGGGGTTCACTTAGTTTCTCACACACTGCTGCTACCAGCTGCTGGATCAGGGGTTCACTTAGTTTCTCACACACTGCTGCTACCAGCTGCTGCATCAGGGGTTCACTTAGTTTCTCACACACTGCTGCTACCAGCTGCTGGATCAGGGGTTCACTTAGTTTCTCACACCCTGCTGCTACCAGCTGCTGGATCAGGGGTTCACTTAGTTTCTCACACCCTGCTGCTACCAGCTCCTGGATCAGGGGTTCACTTAGTTTCTCACACCCTGCTGCTACCAGCTGGTGGATCAGGGGTTCACTTAGTTTCTCACACCCTGCTGCTACCAGCTGGTGGATCAGGGGTTCACTTAGTTTCTCACACCCTGCTGCTACCAGCTGCTGGATCAGGGGTTCACTTAGTTTCTCACTGCTGCTACCAGCTGGTGGATCAGGGGTTCACTTAGTTTCTCACACACTGCTGCTACCAGCTGGTGGATCAGGGGTTCACTTAGTTTCTCACACACTGCTGCTACCAGCTGCTGGATCAGGGGTTCACTTAGTTTCTCACACACTGCTGCTACCAGCTGCTGGATCAGGGGTTCACTTAGTTTTTCACTCACTGCTGCTACCAGCTGCTGGATCAGGGGTTCACTTAGTTTTTCACTCACTGCTGCTACCAGCTGCTGGATCAGGGGTTCACTTAGTTTTTCACTCACTGCTGCTACCAGCTGCTTGATCAGGGGTTCACTTAGTTTCTCACTCACTGCTGCTACCAGCTGCTGGATCAGGGGTTCACTTAGTTTCTTTCTCACTGCTGCTACTAGCTGCTGGATCAGGGGTTCACTTAGGTTCTCACACACTGCTGCTACCAGCTGCTGGATCAGGGGTTCACTTAATTTCTCACTCACTGCTGCTACCAGCTGCTGGATCAGGGGTTCACTTAGTTTCTTACTCACTGCTGCTACAAGCTGCTGGATCAGGGGTTCACTTAGTTTCTCACACACTGCTGCTACCAGCTGCTGGATCAGGGGTTCACTTAGTTTCTCACTGCTGCTACCAGCTGCTGGATCAAGGGTTCACTTAGTTTCTCACACACTGCTGCTACCAGCTGCTGGATCAGGGGTTCACTTAGTTTCTCACACACTGCTGCTACCAGCTGCTGGATCAGGGGTTCACTTAGTTTAACACATACTGCTGCTACCAGCTGCTGGATCAGGGGTTCACTTAGTTTCTCACACACTGCTGCTACCAGCTGCTGGATCAGGGGTTCACTTAGTTTCTCACTCACTGCTGCTACCAGCTGCTGGATCAGGGGTTCACTTAGTTTTTCACTCACTGCTGCTACCAGCTGCTGGATCAGGGGTTCACTTAGTTTCTCACTCACTGCTGCTACCAGCTGCTGGATGAGAGGTTCACTTAGTTTCTCACTGCTGCTACCAGCTGCTGGATCAGGGGTTCACTTAGTTTCTCACACACTGCTGCTACCAGCTGCTGGATCAGGGGTTCACTTAGTTTCTCACACACTGCTGCTACCAGCTGCTGGATCAGGGGTTCACTTAGTTTCTCACACACTGCTGCTACCAGCTGCTGGATCAGGGGTTCACTTAGTTTCTCACACACTGCTGCTACCAGCTGCTGGATCAGGGGTTCACTTAGTTTCTCACACACTGCTGCTACCAGCTGCTGGATCAGGGGTTCACTTAGTTTCTCACACACTGCTGCTACCAGCTCCTGGATCAGGGGTTCACTTAGTTTCTCACACCCTGCTGCTACCAGTTGCTCGATCAGGGGTTCACTTAGTTTCTCACTGCTGCTACCAGCTGCTGGATCAGGGGTTCACTTAGTTTCTCACTGCTGCTACCAGCTGGTGGATCAGGGGTTCACTTAGTTTCTCACTCACTGCTGCTACCAGCTGGTGGATCAGGGGTTCACTTAGTTTCTCACTGCTGCTACCAGCTGGTGGATCAGGGGTTCACTTAGTTTCTCACTCACTGCTGCTACCAAATGCTGGATCAGGGGTTCACTTAGTTTCTCACTCAGTGCTGCTACCAGCTGCTGGATCAGGGGTTCACTTAGTTTCTCACACACTGCTGCTACCAGCTGCTGGATCAGGGGTTCACTTAGTTTCTCACACCCTGCTGCTACCAGCTGCTGGATCAGGGGTTCACTTAGTTTCTCACACCCTGCTGCTACCAGCTGCTGGATCAGGGGTTCACTTAGTTTCTCACACCCTGCTGCTACCAGCTGCTGGATCAAGGGTTCACTTAGTTTCACACTCACAGCTGCTACCAGTTGCTGGATCAGGGGTTCACTTAGTTTCTCACTGCTGCTACCAGCTGCTGGATCAGGGGTTCACTTAGTTTCTCACACACTGCTGCTACCAGCTGCTGGATCAGGGGTTCACTTAGTTTCTCTCACACTGCTGCTACCAGCTGCTGGATCAGGGGTTCACTTAGTTTCTCTCACACTGCTGCTACCAGCTGCTGGATCAGGGGTTCACTTAGTTTCTCTCACACTGCTGCTACCAGCTGCTGGATCAGGGGTTCACTTAGTTTCTCACACACTGCTGCTACCAGCTGCTGGATCAGGGGTTCACTTAGTTTCTCACTGCTGCTACCAGCTGCTGGATCAGGGGTTCACTTAGTTTCTCACTCACTGCTGCTACCAGCTGCTGGATCAGGGGTTCACTTAGTTTCTCACACACTGCTGCTACCAGCTGCTGGATCAGGGGTTCACTTAGTTTCTCACTCACTGCTGCTACCAGCTGCTGGATCAGGGGTTCACTTAGTTTCTCACTGCTGCTACCAGCTGCTGGATCAGGGGTTCACTTAGTTTCTCACTCACTGCTGCTACCAGCTGCTGGATCAGAGGTTCACTTAGTTTCTCACACACTGCTGCTACCAGCTGCTGGATCAGGGGTTCACTTAGTTTCTCACTCACTGCTGCTACCAGCTGCTGGATCAGGGGTTCACTTAGTTTCTCACTCACTGCTGCTACCAGCTGCGGGATCAGGGGTTCACTTAGTTTCTCACTCACTGCTGCTACCAGCTGCTGGATCAGGGATTCACTTAGTTTCTCACACACTGCTGCTACCAGCTGCTGGATCAGGGGTTCACTTAGTTTCTCACACACTGCTGCTACCAGCTGCTGGATCAGGGGTTCACTTAGTTTCTCACACACTGCTGCTACCAGCTGCTGGATCAGGGGTTCACTTAGTTTCTCACACACTGCTGCTACCAGCTGCTGGATCAGGGGTTCACTTAGTTTCTCACACACTGCTGCTACCAGCTCCTGGATCAGGGGTTCACTTAGTTTCTCACACCCTGCTGCTACCAGCTGCTGGATCAGGGGTTCACTTAGTTTCTCACTGCTGCTACCAGCTGGTGGATCAGGGGTTCACTTAGTTTCTCACTGCTGCTACCAGCTGGTGGATCAGGGGTTCACTTAGTTTCTCACTCACTGCTGCTACCAGCTGGTGGATCAGGGGTTCACTTAGTTTCTCACTGCTGCTACCAGCTGGTGGATCAGGGGTTCACTTAGTTTCTCACTCACTGCTGCTACCAAATGCTGGATCAGGGGTTCACTTAGTTTCTCACTCACTGCTGCTACCAGCTGCTGGATCAGGGGTTCACTTAGTTTCTCACACACTGCTGCTACCAGCTGCTGGATCAGGGGTTCACTTAGTTTCTCACACCCTGCTGCTACCAGCTGCTGGATCAGGGGTTCACTTAGTTTCTCACACCCTGCTGCTACCAGCTGCTGGATCAGGGGTTCACTTAGTTTCTCACACCCTGCTGCTACCAGCTGCTGGATCAAGGGTTCACTTAGTTTCACACTCACAGCTGCTACCAGTTGCTGGATCAGGGGTTCACTTAGTTTCTCACTGCTTCTACCAGCTGCTGGATCAGGGGTTCACTTAGTTTCTCACACACTGCTGCTACCAGCTGCTGGATCAGGGGTTCACTTAGTTTCTCTCACACTGCTGCTACCAGCTGCTGGATCAGGGGTTCACTTAGTTTCTCTCACACTGCTGCTACCAGCTGCTGGATCAGGGGTTCACTTAGTTTCTCTCACACTGCTGCTACCAGCTGCTGGATCAAGGGTTCACTTAGTTTCTCACACACTGCTGCTACCAGCTGCTGGATCAGGGGTTCACTTAGTTTCTCACTGCTGCTACCAGCTGCTGGATCAGGGGTTCACTTAGTTTCTCACTCACTGCTGCTACCAGCTGCTGGATCAGGGGTTCACTTAGTTTCTCACACACTGCTGCTACCAGCTGCTGGATCAGGGGTTCACTTAGTTTCTCACACACTGCTGCTACCAGCTGCTGGATCAGGGGTTCACTTAGTTTCTCACTGCTGCTACCAGCTGCTGGATCAGGGGTTCACTTAGTTTCTCACACACTGCTGCTACCAGCTGCTGGATTAGGGGTTCACTTAGTTTCTCACACACTGCTGCTACCAGCTGCTGGATCAGGGGTTCACTTAGTTTCTCACACACTGCTGCTACCAGCTGCTGGATCAGGGGTTCACTTAGTTTCTCACACACTGCTGCTACCAGCTGCTGGATCAGGGGTTCACTTAGTTTCTCACACCCTGCTGCTACCAGCTGCTGGATCAGGGGTTCACTTAGTTTCTCACACCCTGCTGCTACCAGCTGCTGGATCAGGGGTTCACTTAGTTTCTCACTCACTGCTGCTACCAGCTGCTGGATCAGGGGTTCACTTAGTTTCTCACACCCTGCTGCTACCAGCTGCTGGATCAGGGGTTCACTTAGTTTCTCACACCCTGCTGCTACCAGCTGCTGGATCAGGGGTTCACTTAGTTTCTCACACCCTGCTGCTACCAGCTGGTGGATCAGGGGTTCACTTAGTTTCTCACACACTGCTGCTACCAGGTGCTGGATCAGGGGTTCACTTAGTTTCTCACACCCTGCTGCTACCAGCTGCTGGATCAGGGGTTCACTTAGTTTCTCACTGCTGCTACCAGCTGGTGGATCAGGGGTTCACTTAGTTTCTCACACACTGCTGCTACCAGCTGCTGGATCAGGGGTTCACTTAGTTTCTCACACACTGCTGCTACCAGCTGCTGGATCAGGGGTTCACTTAGTTTCTCACACACTGCTGCTACCAGCTGCTGGATCAGGGGTTCACTTAGTTTTTCACTCACTGCTGCTACCAGCTGCTTGATCAGGGGTTCACTTAGTTTCTCACTCACTGCTGCTACCAGCTGCTGGATCAGGGGTTCACTTAGTTTCTTTCTCACTGCTGCTACCAGCTGCTGGATCAGGGGTTCACTTAGTTTCTCACACACTGCTGCTACCAGCTGCTGGATCAGGGGTTCACTTAGTTTCTCACTCACTGCTGCTACCAGCTGCTGGATCAGGGGTTCACTTAGTTTCTTACTCACTGCTGCTACCAGCTGCTGGATCAGGGGTTCACTTAGTTTCTCACACACTGCTGCTACCAGCTGCTGGATCAGGGGTTCACTTAGTTTCTCACTGCTGCTACCAGCTGCTGGATCAGGGGTTCACTTAGTTTCTCACACACTGCTGCTACCAGCTGCTGGATCAGGGGTTCACTTAGTTTCTCACACACTGCTGCTACCAGCTGCTGGATCAGGGGTTCACTTAGTTTAACACATACTGCTGCTACCAGCTGCTGGATCAGGGGTTCACTTAGTTTCTCACACACTGCTGCTACCAGCTGCTGGATCAGGGGTTCACTTAGTTTCTCACTCACTGCTGCTACCAGCTGCTGGATCAGGGGTTCACTTAGTTTCTCACTGCTGCTACCAGCTGCTGGATCAGGGGTTCACTTAGTTTCTCACTGCTGCTACCAGCTGCTGGATCAGGGGTTCACTTAGTTTCTCACTCAGTGCTGCTACCAGCTGCTGGATCAGGGGTTCACTTAGTTTCTCACTCACTGCTGCTACCAGCTGCTGGATTAGGGGTTCACTTAGTTTCTCACACACTGCTGCTACCAGCTGCTGGATCAGGGGTTCACTTAGTTTCTCACACCCTGCTGCTACCAGCTGCTGGATCAGGGGTTCACTTAGTTTCTCACACCCTGCTGCTACCAGCTCCTGGATCAGGGGTTCACTTAGTTTCTCACACCCTGCTGCTACCAGCTGCTGGATCAGGGGTTCACTTAGTTTCTCACTGCTGCTACCAGCTGGTGGATCAGGGGTTCACTTAGTTTCTCACACCCTGCTGCTACTATCTGCTGGATCAGGAGATCACTTAGTTTCTCACTGCTGCTACCAGCTGGTGGATCAGGGGTTCACTTAGTTTCTCACACACTGCTGCTACCAGCTGCTGGATCAGGGGTTCACTTAGTTTCTCACACCCTGCTGCTACCAGCTGGTGGATCAGGGGTTCACTTAGTTTCTCACACCCTGCTGCTACCAGCTGCTGGATCAGGGGTTCACTTAGTTTCTCATACCCTGCTGCTACCAGCTGCTGGATCAGGGGTTCACTTAGTTTCTCACACACTGCTGCTACCAGCTGCTGGATCAGGGGTTCACTTAGTTTCTCTCACACTGCTGCTACCAGCTGCTGGATCAGGGGTTCACTTAGTTTCTCTCACACTGCTGCTACCAGCTGCTGGATCAGGGGTTCACTTAGTTTCTCTCACACTGCTGCTACCAGCTGCTGGATCAAGGGTTCACTTAGTTTCTCACACACTGCTGCTACCAGCTGCTGGATCAGGGGTTCACTTAGTTTTTCACTCACTGCTGCTACCAGCTGCTGGATCAGGGGTTCACTTAGTTTCTCACTGCTGCTACCAGCTGCTGGATCAGGGGTTCACTTAGTTTCTCACACACTGCTGCTACCAGCTGCTGGATCAGGGGTTCACTTAGTTTTTCACTCACTGCTGCTACCAGCTGCTTGATCAGGGGTTCACTTAGTTTCTCACTCACTGCTGCTACCAGCTGCTGGATCAGGGGTTCACTTAGTTTCTTTCTCACTGCTAGTACCAGCTGCTGGATCAGGGGTTCACTTAGGTTCTCACACACTGCTGCTACCAGCTGCTGGATCAGGGGTTCACTTAATTTCTCACTCACTGCTGTTACCAGCTGCTGGATCAGGGGTTCACTTAGTTTCTTACTCACTGCTGCTACAAGCTGCTGGATCAGGGGTTCACTTAGTTTCTCACACACTGCTGCTACCAGCTGCTGGATCAGGGGTTCACTTAGTTTCTCACTGCTGCTACCAGCTGCTGGATCAGGGGTTCACTTAGTTTCTCACACACTGCTGCTACCAGCTGCTGGATCAGGGGTTCACTTAGTTTCTCACACACTGCTGCTACCAGCTGCTGGATCAGGGGTTCACTTAGTTTCTCACACACTGCTGCTACCAGCTGCTGGATCAGGGGTTCACTTAGTTTAACACATACTGCTGCTACCAGCTGCTGGATCAGGGGTTCACTTAGTTTCTCACACACTGCTGCTACCAGCTGCTGGATCAGGGGTTCACTTAGTTTCTCACTCACTGCTGCTACCAGCTGCTGGATCAGGGGTTCACTTAGTTTTTCACACACTGCTGCTACCAGCTGCTGGATCAGGGGTTCACTTAGTTTCTCACTCACTGCTGCTACCAGCTGCTGGATCAGGGGTTCACTTAGTTTCTCACTCACTGCTGCTACCAGCTGCTGGATCAGGGGTTCACTTAGTTTCTCACACACTGCTGCTACCAGCTGCTGGATCAGAGGTTCACTTAGTTTCTCACTGCTGCTACCAGCTGCTGGATCAGGGGTTCACTTAGTTTCTCACACACTGCTGCTACCAGCTGCTGGATCAGGGGTTCACTTAGTTTTTCACTCACTGCTGCTACCAGCTGCTGGATCAGGGGTTCACTTAGTTTTTCACTCACTGCTGCTACCAGCTGCTGGATCAGGGGTTCACTTAGTTTTTCACTCACTGCTGCTACCAGCTGCTGGATCAGGGGTTCACTTAGTTTTTCACTCACTGCTGCTACCAGCTGCTTGATCAGGGGTTCACTTAGTTTCTCACTCACTGCTGCTACCAGCTGCTGGATCAGGGGTTCACTTAGTTTCTTTCTCACTGCTGCTACCAGCTGCTGGATCAGGGGTTCACTTAGGTTCTCACACACTGCTGCTACCAGCTGCTGGATCAGGGGTTCACTTAATTTCTCACTCACTGCTGCTACCAGCTGCTGGATCAGGGGTTCACTTAGTTTCTTACTCACTGCTGCTACAAGCTGCTGGATCAGGGGTTCACTTAGTTTCTCACACACTGCTGCTACCAGCTGCTGGATCAGGGGTTCACTTAGTTTCTCACTGCTGCTACCAGCTGCTGGATCAAGGGTTCACTTAGTTTCTCACACACTGCTGCTACCAGCTGCTGGATCAGGGGTTCACTTAGTTTCTCACACACTGCTGCTACCAGCTGCTGGATCAGGGGTTCACTTAGTTTAACACATACTGCTGCTACCAGCTGCTGGATCAGGGGTTCACTTAGTTTCTCACACACTGCTGCTACCAGCTGCTGGATCAGGGGTTCACTTAGTTTCTCACTCACTGCTGCTACCAGCTGCTGGATCAGGGGTTCACTTAGTTTTTCACTCACTGCTGCTACCAGCTGCTGGATCAGGGGTTCACTTAGTTTCTCACTCACTGCTGCTACCAGCTGCTGGATGAGAGGTTCACTTAGTTTCTCACTGCTGCTACCAGCTGCTGGATCAGGGGTTCACTTAGTTTCTCACACACTGCTGCTACCAGCTGCTGGATCAGGGGTTCACTTAGTTTCTCACTCACTGCTGCTACCAGCTGCTGGATCAGGGGTTCACTTAGTTTCTCACTCACTGCTGCTACCAGCTGCGGGATCAGGGGTTCACTTAGTTTCTCACTGCTGCTACCAGCTGGTGGATCAGGGGTTCACTTAGTTTCTCACTGCTGCTACCAGCTGGTGGATCAGGGGTTCACTTAGTTTCTCACTCACTGCTGCTACCAGCTGGTGGATCAGGGGTTCACTTAGTTTCTCACTGCTGCTACCAGCTGCTGGATCAGGGGTTCACTTAGTTTCTCACTGCTGCTACCAGCTGCTGGATCAGGGGTTCACTTAGTTTCTCACACACTGCTGCTACCAGCTGCTGGATCAGGGGTTCACTTAGTTTCTCACACACTGCTGCTACCAGCTGCTGGATCAGGGGTTCACTTAGTTTAACACATACTGCTGCTACCAGCTGCTGGATCAGGGGTTCACTTAGTTTCTCACACACTGCTGCTACCAGCTGCTGGATCAGGGGTTCACTTAGTTTCTCACTCACTGCTGCTACCAGCTGCTGGATCAGGGGTTCACTTAGTTTTTCACTCACTGCTGCTACCAGCTGCTGGATCAGGGGTTCACTTAGTTTCTCACACACTGCTGCTACCAGCTGCTGGATCAGGGGTTCACTTAGTTTCTCACTCACTGCTGCTACCAGCTGCTGGATCAGGGGTTCACTTAGTTTCTCACACACTGCTGCTACCAGCTGCTGGATCAGGGGTTCACTTAGTTTTTCACTCACTGCTGCTACCAGCTGCTGGATCAGGGGTTCACTTAGTTTCTCACTCACTGCTGCTACCAGCTGCTGTATCAGGGGTTCACTTAGTTTCTCACTGCTGCTACCAGCTGCTGGATCAGGGGTTCAATTAGTTTCTCACACACTGCTGCTACCAGCTGCTGGATCAGGGGTTCACTTAGTTTCTCACACACTGCTGCTACCAGCTGCTGGATCAGGGGTTCACTTAGTTTCTCACTCACTGCTGCTACCAGCTGCGGGATCAGGGGTTCACTTAGTTTCTCACACACTGCTGCTACCAGCTGCTGGATCAGGGGTTCACTTAGTTTCTCACACACTGCTGCTACCAGCTGCTGGATCAGGGGTTCACTTAGTTTCTCACACACTGCTGCTACCAGCTGCTGCATCAGGGGTTCACTTAGTTTCTCACACACTGCTGCTACCAGCTGCTGGATCAGGGGTTCACTTAGTTTCTCACACCCTGCTGCTACCAGCTGCTGGATCAGGGGTTCACTTAGTTTCTCACACCCTGCTGCTACCAGCTCCTGGATCAGGGGTTCACTTAGTTTCTCACACCCTGCTGCTACCAGCTGGTGGATCAGGGGTTCACTTAGTTTCTCACACCCTGCTGCTACCAGCTGCTGGATCAGGGGTTCACTTAGTTTCTCACTGCTGCTACCAGCTGGTGGATCAGGGGTTCACTTAGTTTCTCACACACTGCTGCTACCAGCTGGTGGATCAGGGGTTCACTTAGTTTCTCACACACTGCTGCTACCAGCTGCTGGATCAGGGGTTCACTTAGTTTCTCACACACTGCTGCTACCAGCTGCTGGATCAGGGGTTCACTTAGTTTTTCACTCACTGCTGCTACCAGCTGCTGGATCAGGGGTTCACTTAGTTTTTCACTCACTGCTGCTACCAGCTGCTGGATCAGGGGTTCACTTAGTTTTTCACTCACTGCTGCTACCAGCTGCTTGATCAGGGGTTCACTTAGTTTCTCACTCACTGCTGCTACCAGCTGCTGGATCAGGGGTTCACTTAGTTTCTTTCTCACTGCTGCTACCAGCTGCTGGATCAGGGGTTCACTTAGGTTCTCACACACTGCTGCTACCAGCTGCTGGATCAGGGGTTCACTTAATTTCTCACTCACTGCTGCTACCAGCTGCTGGATCAGGGGTTCACTTAGTTTCTTACTCACTGCTGCTACAAGCTGCTGGATCAGGGGTTCACTTAGTTTCTCACACACTGCTGCTACCAGCTGCTGGATCAGGGGTTCACTTAGTTTCTCACTGCTGCTACCAGCTGCTGGATCAAGGGTTCACTTAGTTTCTCACACACTGCTGCTACCAGCTGCTGGATCAGGGGTTCACTTAGTTTCTCACACACTGCTGCTACCAGCTGCTGGATCAGGGGTTCACTTAGTTTAACACATACTGCTGCTACCAGCTGCTGGATCAGGGGTTCACTTAGTTTCTCACACACTGCTGCTACCAGCTGCTGGATCAGGGGTTCACTTAGTTTCTCACTCACTGCTGCTACCAGCTGCTGGATCAGGGGTTCACTTAGTTTTTCACTCACTGCTGCTACCAGCTGCTGGATCAGGGGTTCACTTAGTTTCTCACTCACTGCTGCTACCAGCTGCTGGATGAGAGGTTCACTTAGTTTCTCACTGCTGCTACCAGCTGCTGGATCAGGGGTTCACTTAGTTTCTCACACACTGCTGCTACCAGCTGCTGGATCAGGGGTTCACTTAGTTTCTCACACACTGCTGCTACCAGCTGCTGGATCAGGGGTTCACTTAGTTTCTCACACACTGCTGCTACCAGCTGCTGGATCAGGGGTTCACTTAGTTTCTCACACACTGCTGCTACCAGCTGCTGGATCAGGGGTTCACTTAGTTTCTCACACACTGCTGCTACCAGCTGCTGGATCAGGGGTTCACTTAGTTTCTCACACACTGCTGCTACCAGCTCCTGGATCAGGGGTTCACTTAGTTTCTCACACCCTGCTGCTACCAGTTGCTCGATCAGGGGTTCACTTAGTTTCTCACTGCTGCTACCAGCTGCTGGATCAGGGGTTCACTTAGTTTCTCACTGCTGCTACCAGCTGGTGGATCAGGGGTTCACTTAGTTTCTCACTCACTGCTGCTACCAGCTGGTGGATCAGGGGTTCACTTAGTTTCTCACTGCTGCTACCAGCTGGTGGATCAGGGGTTCACTTAGTTTCTCACTCACTGCTGCTACCAAATGCTGGATCAGGGGTTCACTTAGTTTCTCACTCAGTGCTGCTACCAGCTGCTGGATCAGGGGTTCACTTAGTTTCTCACACACTGCTGCTACCAGCTGCTGGATCAGGGGTTCACTTAGTTTCTCACACCCTGCTGCTACCAGCTGCTGGATCAGGGGTTCACTTAGTTTCTCACACACTGCTGCTACCAGCTGCTGGATCAGGGGTTCACTTAGTTTCTCACACCCTGCTGCTACCAGCTGCTGGATCAAGGGTTCACTTAGTTTCACACTCACAGCTGCTACCAGTTGCTGGATCAGGGGTTCACTTAGTTTCTCACTGCTGCTACCAGCTGCTGGATCAGGGGTTCACTTAGTTTCTCACACACTGCTGCTACCAGCTGCTGGATCAGGGGTTCACTTAGTTTCTCTCACACTGCTGCTACCAGCTGCTGGATCAGGGGTTCACTTAGTTTCTCTCACACTGCTGCTACCAGCTGCTGGATCAGGGGTTCACTTAGTTTCTCTCACACTGCTGCTACCAGCTGCTGGATCAAGGGTTCACTTAGTTTCTCACACACTGCTGCTACCAGCTGCTGGATCAGGGGTTCACTTAGTTTCTCACTGCTGCTACCAGCTGCTGGATCAGGGGTTCACTTAGTTTCTCACTCACTGCTGCTACCAGCTGCTGGATCAGGGGTTCACTTAGTTTCTCACACACTGCTGCTACCACCTGCTGGATCAGGGGTTCACTTAGTTTCTCACTCACTGCTGCTACCAGCTGCTGGATCAGGGGTTCACTTAGTTTCTCACTGCTGCTACCAGCTGCTGGATCAGGGGTTCACTTAGTTTCTCACACACTGCTGCTACCAGCTGCTGGATTAGGGGTTCACTTAGTTTCTCACACACTGCTGCTACCAGCTGCTGGATCAGAGGTTCACTTAGTTTCTCACACACTGCTGCTACCAGCTGCTGGATCAGGGGTTCACTTAGTTTCTCACTCACTGCTGCTACCAGCTGCTGGATCAGGGGTTCACTTAGTTTCTCACTCACTGCTGCTACCAGCTGCGGGATCAGGGGTTCACTTAGTTTCTCACTCACTGCTGCTACCAGCTGCTGGATCAGGGATTCACTTAGTTTCTCACACACTGCTGCTACCAGCTGCTGGATCAGGGGTTCACTTAGTTTCTCACACACTGCTGCTACCAGCTGCTGGATCAGGGGTTCACTTAGTTTCTCACACACTGCTGCTACCAGCTGCTGGATCAGGGGTTCACTTAGTTTCTCACACACTGCTGCTACCAGCTGCTGGATCAGGGGTTCACTTAGTTTCTCACACACTGCTGCTACCAGCTCCTGGATCAGGGGTTCACTTAGTTTCTCACACCCTGCTGCTACCAGCTGCTGGATCAGGGGTTCACTTAGTTTCTCACTGCTGCTACCAGCTGGTGGATCAGGGGTTCACTTAGTTTCTCACTGCTGCTACCAGCTGGTGGATCAGGGGTTCACTTAGTTTCTCACTCACTGCTGCTACCAGCTGGTGGATCAGGGGTTCACTTAGTTTCTCACTGCTGCTACCAGCTGGTGGATCAGGGGTTCACTTAGTTTCTCACTCACTGCTGCTACCAAATGCTGGATCAGGGGTTCACTTAGTTTCTCACTCACTGCTGCTACCAGCTGCTGGATCAGGGGTTCACTTAGTTTCTCACACACTGCTGCTACCAGCTGCTGGATCAGGGGTTCACTTAGTTTCTCACACCCTGCTGCTACCAGCTGCTGGATCAGGGGTTCACTTAGTTTCTCACACCCTGCTGCTACCAGCTGCTGGATCAGGGGTTCACTTAGTTTCTCACACCCTGCTGCTACCAGCTGCTGGATCAAGGGTTCACTTAGTTTCACACTCACAGCTGCTACCAGTTGCTGGATCAGGGGTTCACTTAGTTTCTCACTGCTTCTACCAGCTGCTGGATCAGGGGTTCACTTAGTTTCTCACACACTGCTGCTACCAGCTGCTGGATCAGGGGTTCACTTAGTTTCTCTCACACTGCTGCTACCAGCTGCTGGATCAGGGGTTCACTTAGTTTCTCACACACTGCTGCTACCACCTGCTGGATCAGGGGTTCACTTAGTTTCTCACTCACTGCTGCTACCAGCTGCTGGATCAGGGGTTCACTTAGTTTCTCACACACTGCTGCTACCACCTGCTGGATCAGGGGTTCACTTAGTTTCTCACTCACTGCTGCTACCAGCTGCTGGATCAGGGGTTCACTTAGTTTCTCACTGCTGCTACCAGCTGCTGGATCAGGGGTTCACTTAGTTTCTCACACACTGCTGCTACCAGCTGCTGGATTAGGGGTTCACTTAGTTTCTCACACACTGCTGCTACCAGCTGCTGGATCAGAGGTTCACTTAGTTTCTCACACACTGCTGCTACCAGCTGCTGGATCAGGGGTTCACTTAGTTTCTCACTCACTGCTGCTACCAGCTGCTGGATCAGGGGTTCACTTAGTTTCTCACTCACTGCTGCTACCAGCTGCGGGATCAGGGGTTCACTTAGTTTCTCACTCACTGCTGCTACCAGCTGCTGGATCAGGGATTCACTTAGTTTCTCACACACTGCTGCTACCAGCTGCTGGATCAGGGGTTCACTTAGTTTCTCACACACTGCTGCTACCAGCTGCTGGATCAGGGGTTCACTTAGTTTCTCACACACTGCTGCTACCAGCTGCTGGATCAGGGGTTCACTTAGTTTCTCACACACTGCTGCTACCAGCTGCTGGATCAGGGGTTCACTTAGTTTCTCACACACTGCTGCTACCAGCTCCTGGATCAGGGGTTCACTTAGTTTCTCACACCCTGCTGCTACCAGCTGCTGGATCAGGGGTTCACTTAGTTTCTCACTGCTGCTACCAGCTGGTGGATCAGGGGTTCACTTAGTTTCTCACTGCTGCTACCAGCTGGTGGATCAGGGGTTCACTTAGTTTCTCACTCACTGCTGCTACCAGCTGGTGGATCAGGGGTTCACTTAGTTTCTCACTGCTGCTACCAGCTGGTGGATCAGGGGTTCACTTAGTTTCTCACTCACTGCTGCTACCAAATGCTGGATCAGGGGTTCACTTAGTTTCTCACTCACTGCTGCTACCAGCTGCTGGATCAGGGGTTCACTTAGTTTCTCACACACTGCTGCTACCAGCTGCTGGATCAGGGGTTCACTTAGTTTCTCACACCCTGCTGCTACCAGCTGCTGGATCAGGGGTTCACTTAGTTTCTCACACCCTGCTGCTACCAGCTGCTGGATCAGGGGTTCACTTAGTTTCTCACACCCTGCTGCTACCAGCTGCTGGATCAAGGGTTCACTTAGTTTCACACTCACAGCTGCTACCAGTTGCTGGATCAGGGGTTCACTTAGTTTCTCACTGCTTCTACCAGCTGCTGGATCAGGGGTTCACTTAGTTTCTCACACACTGCTGCTACCAGCTGCTGGATCAGGGGTTCACTTAGTTTCTCTCACACTGCTGCTACCAGCTGCTGGATCAGGGGTTCACTTAGTTTCTCTCACAATGCTGCTACCAGCTGCTGGATCAGGGGTTCACTTAGTTTCTCTCACACTGCTGCTACCAGCTGCTGGATCAAGGGTTCACTTAGTTTCTCACACACTGCTGCTACCAGCTGCTGGATCAGGGGTTCACTTAGTTTCTCACTGCTGCTACCAGCTGCTGGATCAGGGGTTCACTTAGTTTCTCACTCACTGCTGCTACCAGCTGCTGGATCAGGGGTTCACTTAGTTTCTCACTGCTGCTACCAGCTGCTGGATCAGGGGTTCACTTAGTTTCTCACTCACTGCTGCTACCAGCTGCTGGATCAGGGGTTCACTTAGTTTCTCACACACTGCTGCTACCAGCTGCTGGATCAGGGGTTCACTTAGTTTCTCACTGCTGCTACCAGCTGCTGGATCAGGGGTTCACTTAGTTTCTCACACACTGCTGCTACCAGCTGCTGGATTAGGGGTTCACTTAGTTTCTCACACACTGCTGCTACCAGCTGCTGGATCAGGGGTTCACTTAGTTTCTCACACACTGCTGCTACCAGCTGCTGGATCAGGGGTTCACTTAGTTTCTCACACACTGCTGCTACCAGCTGCTGGATCAGGGGTTCACTTAGTTTCTCACACCCTGCTGCTACCAGCTGCTGGATCAGGGGTTCACTTAGTTTCTCACACCCTGCTGCTACCAGCTGCTGGATCAGGGGTTCACTTAGTTTCTCACTCACTGCTGCTACCAGCTGCTGGATCAGGGGTTCACTTAGTTTCTCACACACTGCTGCTACCAGCTGCTGGATCAGGGGTTCACTTAGTTTCTCACACCCTGCTGCTACCAGCTGCTGGATCAGGGGTTCACTTAGTTTCTCACACCCTGCTGCTACCAGCTGGTGGATCAGGGGTTCACTTAGTTTCTCACACACTGCTGCTACCAGCTGCTGGATCAGGGGTTCACTTAGTTTCTCACACCCTGCTGCTACCAGCTGCTGGATCAGGGGTTCACTTAGTTTCTCACTGCTGCTACCAGCTGGTGGATCAGGGGTTCACTTAGTTTCTCACACACTGCTGCTACCAGCTGCTGGATCAGGGGTTCACTTAGTTTCTCACACACTGCTGCTACCAGCTGCTGGATCAGGGGTTCACTTAGTTTCTCACACACTGCTGCTACCAGCTGCTGGATCAGTGGTTCACTTATTTATTCACTCACTGCTGCTACCAGCTGCTGGATCAGGGGTTCACTTAGTTTTTCACTCACTGCTGCTACCAGCTGCTTGATCAGGGGTTCACTTAGTTTCTCACTCACTGCTGCTACCAGCTGCTGGATCAGGGGTTCACTTAGTTTCTTTCTCACTGCTGCTACCAGCTGCTGGATCAGGGGTTCACTTAGTTTCTCACACACTGCTGCTACCAGCTGCTGGATCAGGGGTTCACTTAGTTTCTCACTCACTGCTGCTACCAGCTGCTGGATCAGGGGTTCACTTAGTTTCTTACTCACTGCTGCTACCAGCTGCTGGATCAGGGGTTCACTTAGTTTCTCACACACTGCTGCTACCAGCTGCTGGATCAGGGGTTCACTTAGTTTCTCACTGCTGCTACCAGCTGCTGGATCAGGGGTTCACTTAGTTTCTCACACACTGCTGCTACCAGCTGCTGGATCAGGGGTTCACTTAGTTTCTCACACACTGCTGCTACCAGCTGCTGGATCAGGGGTTCACTTAGTTTAACACATACTGCTGCTACCAGCTGCTGGATCAGGGGTTCACTTAGTTTCTCACACACTGCTGCTACCAGCTGCTGGATCAGGGGTTCACTTAGTTTCTCACTCACTGCTGCTACCAGCTGCTGGATCAGGGGTTCACTTAGTTTCTCACTGCTGCTACCAGCTGCTGGATCAGGGGTTCACTTAGTTTCTCACTGCTGCTACCAGCTGCTGGATCAGGGGTTCACTTAGTTTCTCACACACTGCTGCTACCAGCTGCTGGATCAGGGGTTCACTTAGTTTCTCAATCACTGCTGCTACCAGCTGCTGGATCAGGGGTTCACTTAGTTTCTCACTCACTGCTGCTACCAGCTGCTGGATCAGGGGTTCACTTAGTTTCTCACTCACTGCTGCTACCAGCTGCTGGATTAGGGGTTCACTTAGTTTCTCACACACTGCTGCTACCAGCTGCTGGATCAGGGGTTCACTTAGTTTCTCACACCCTGCTGCTACCAGCTGCTGGATCAGGGGTTCACTTAGTTTCTCACACCCTGCTGCTACCAGCTCCTGGATCAGGGGTTCACTTAGTTTCTCACACCCTGCTGCTACCAGCTGCTGGATCAGGGGTTCACTTAGTTTCTCACTGCTGCTACCAGCTGGTGGATCAGGGGTTCACTTAGTTTCTCACACCCTGCTGCTACTATCTGCTGGATCAGGAGATCACTTAGTTTCTCACTGCTGCTACCAGCTGGTGGATCAGGGGTTCACTTAGTTTTTCACTCACTGCTGCTACCAGCTGCTGGATCAGGGGTTCACTTAGTTTCTCACTGCTGCTACCAGCTGCTGGATCAGGGGTTCACTTAGTTTCTCACACCCTGCTGCTACTATCTGCTGGATCAGGAGATCACTTAGTTTCTCACTGCTGCTACCAGCTGGTGGATCAGGGGTTCACTTAGTTTCTCACACACTGCTGCTACCAGCTGCTGGATCAGGGGTTCACTTAGTTTCTCACACCCTGCTGCTACCAGCTGGTGGATCAGGGGTTCACTTAGTTTCTCACACCCTGCTGCTACCAGCTGCTGGATCAGGGGTTCACTTAGTTTCTCATACCCTGCTGCTACCAGCTGCTGGATCAGGGGTTCACTTAGTTTCTCACACACTGCTGCTACCAGCTGCTGGATCAGGGGTTCACTTAGTTTCTCTCACACTGCTGCTACCAGCTGCTGGATCAGGGGTTCACTTAGTTTCTCTCACACTGCTGCTACCAGCTGCTGGATCAGGGGTTCACTTAGTTTCTCTCACACTGCTGCTACCAGCTGCTGGATCAAGGGTTCACTTAGTTTCTCACACACTGCTGCTACCAGCTGCTGGATCAGGGGTTCACTTAGTTTTTCACTCACTGCTGCTACCAGCTGCTGGATCAGGGGTTCACTTAGTTTCTCACTGCTGCTACCAGCTGCTGGATCAGGGGTTCACTTAGTTTCTCACACACTGCTGCTACCAGCTGCTGGATCAGGGGTTCACTTAGTTTTTCACTCACTGCTGCTACCAGCTGCTTGATCAGGGGTTCACTTAGTTTCTCACTCACTGCTGCTACCAGCTGCTGGATCAGGGGTTCACTTAGTTTCTTTCTCACTGCTGCTACCAGCTGCTGGATCAGGGGTTCACTTAGGTTCTCACACACTGCTGCTACCAGCTGCTGGATCAGGGGTTCACTTAATTTCTCACTCACTGCTGTTACCAGCTGCTGGATCAGGGGTTCACTTAGTTTCTTACTCACTGCTGCTACAAGCTGCTGGATCAGGGGTTCACTTAGTTTCTCACACACTGCTGCTACCAGCTGCTGGATCAGGGGTTCACTTAGTTTCTCACTGCTGCTACCAGCTGCTGGATCAGGGGTTCACTTAGTTTCTCACACACTGCTGCTACCAGCTGCTGGATCAGGGGTTCACTTAGTTTCTCACACACTGCTGCTACCAGCTGCTGGATCAGGGGTTCACTTAGTTTCTCACACACTGCTGCTACCAGCTGCTGGATCAGGGGTTCACTTAGTTTAACACATACTGCTGCTACCAGCTGCTGGATCAGGGGTTCACTTAGTTTCTCACACACTGCTGCTACCAGCTGCTGGATCAGGGGTTCACTTAGTTTCTCACTCACTGCTGCTACCAGCTGCTGGATCAGGGGTTCACTTAGTTTTTCACACACTGCTGCTACCAGCTGCTGGATCAGGGGTTCACTTAGTTTCTCACTCACTGCTGCTACCAGCTGCTGGATCAGGGGTTCACTTAGTTTCTCACTCACTGCTGCTACCAGCTGCTGGATCAGGGGTTCACTTAGTTTCTCACACACTGCTGCTACCAGCTGCTGGATCAGAGGTTCACTTAGTTTCTCACTGCTGCTACCAGCTGCTGGATCAGGGGTTCACTTAGTTTCTCACACACTGCTGCTACCAGCTGCTGGATCAGGGGTTCACTTAGTTTCTCACTCACTGCTGCTACCAGCTGCTGGATCAGGGGTTCACTTAGTTTCTCACTCACTGCTGCTACCAGCTGCGGGATCAGGGGTTCACTTAGTTTCTCACTCACTGCTGCTACCAGCTGCTGGATCAGGGATTCACTTAGTTTCTCACACACTGCTGCTACCAGCTGCTGGATCAGGGGTTCACTTAGTTTCTCACACACTGCTGCTACCAGCTGCTGGATCAGGGGTTCACTTAGTTTCTCACACACTGCTGCTACCAGCTGCTGGATCAGGGGTTCACTTAGTTTCTCACACACTGCTGCTACCAGCTGCTGGATCAGGGGTTCACTTAGTTTAACACATACTGCTGCTACCAGCTGCTGGATCAGGGGTTCACTTAGTTTCTCACACACTGCTGCTACCAGCTGCTGGATCAGGGGTTCACTTAGTTTCTCACTCACTGCTGCTACCAGCTGCTGGATCAGGGGTTCACTTAGTTTTTCACACACTGCTGCTACCAGCTGCTGGATCAGGGGTTCACTTAGTTTCTCACTCACTGCTGCTACCAGCTGCTGGATCAGGGGTTCACTTAGTTTCTCACTCACTGCTGCTACCAGCTGCTGGATCAGGGGTTCACTTAGTTTCTCACACACTGCTGCTACCAGCTGCTGGATCAGAGGTTCACTTAGTTTCTCACTGCTGCTACCAGCTGCTGGATCAGGGGTTCACTTAGTTTCTCACACACTGCTGCTACCAGCTGCTGGATCAGGGGTTCACTTAGTTTCTCACTCACTGCTGCTACCAGCTGCTGGATCAGGGGTTCACTTAGTTTCTCACTCACTGCTGCTACCAGCTGCGGGATCAGGGGTTCACTTAGTTTCTCACTCACTGCTGCTACCAGCTGCTGGATCAGGGATTCACTTAGTTTCTCACACACTGCTGCTACCAGCTGCTGGATCAGGGGTTCACTTAGTTTCTCACACACTGCTGCTACCAGCTGCTGGATCAGGGGTTCACTTAGTTTCTCACTGCTGCTACCAGCTGCTGGATCAGGGGTTCACTTAGTTTCTCACTGCTGCTACCAGCTGCTGGATCAGGGGTTCACTTAGTTTCTCACACACTGCTGCTACCAGCTGCTGGATCAGGGGTTCACTTAGTTTCTCACACACTGCTGCTACCAGCTGCTGGATCAGGGGTTCACTTAGTTTAACACATACTGCTGCTACCAGCTGCTGGATCAGGGGTTCACTTAGTTTCTCACACACTGCTGCTACCAGCTGCTGGATCAGGGGTTCACTTAGTTTCTCACACACTGCTGCTACCAGCTGATGGATCAGGGGTTCACTTAGTTTTTCACTCACTGCTGCTACCAGCTGCTGGATCAGGGGTTCACTTAGTTTCTCACACACTGCTGCTACCAGCTGCTGGATCAGGGGTTCACTTAGTTTCTCACTCACTGCTGCTACCAGCTGCTGGATCAGGGGTTCACTTAGTTTCTCACACACTGCTGCTACCAGCTGCTGGATCAGGGGTTCACTTAGTTTTTCACTCACTGCTGCTACCAGCTGCTGGATCAGGGGTTCACTTAGTTTCTCACTCACTGCTGCTACCAGCTGCTGTATCAGGGGTTCACTTAGTTTCTCACTGCTGCTACCAGCTGCTGGATCAGGGGTTCACTTAGTTTCTCACTGCTGCTACCAGCTCCTGGATCAGGGGTTCACTTAGTTTCTCACACACTGCTGCTACCAGCTGCTGGATCAGGGGTTCACTTAGTTTCTCACTCACTGCTGCTACCAGCTGCGGGATCAGGGGTTCACTTAGTTTCTCACTCACTGCTGCTACCAGCTGCTGGATCAGGGGTTCACTTAGTTTCTCACACACTGCTGCTACCAGCTGCTGGATCAGGGGTTCACTTAGTTTCTCACACACTGCTGCTACCAGCTGCTGCATCAGGGGTTCACTTAGTTTCTCACACACTGCTGCTACCAGCTGCTGGATCAGGGGTTCACTTAGTTTCTCACACCCTGCTGCTACCAGCTCCTGGATCAGGGGTTCACTTAGTTTCTCACACCCTGCTGCTACCAGCTGGTGGATCAGGGGTTCACTTAGTTTCTCACACCCTGCTGCTACCAGCTGGTGGATCAGGGGTTCACTTAGTTTCTCACACCCTGCTGCTACCAGCTGCTGGATCAGGGGTTCACTTAGTTTCTCACTGCTGCTACCAGCTGGTGGATCAGGGGTTCACTTAGTTTCTCACACACTGCTGCTACCAGCTGCTGGATCAGGGGTTCACTTAGTTTCTCACACACTGCTGCTACCAGCTGCTGGATCAGGGGTTCACTTAGTTTTTCACTCACTGCTGCTACCAGCTGCTGGATCAGGGGTTCACTTAGTTTTTCACTCACTGCTGCTACCAGCTGCTGGATCAGGGGTTCACTTAGTTTTTCACTCACTGCTGCTACCAGCTGCTTGATCAGGGGTTCACTTAGTTTCTCACTCACTGCTGCTACCAGCTGCTGGATCAGGGGTTCACTTAGTTTCTTTCTCACTGCTGCTACCAGCTGCTGGATCAGGGGTTCACTTAGGTTCTCACACACTGCTGCTACCAGCTGCTGGATCAGGGGTTCACTTAATTTCTCACTCACTGCTGCTACCAGCTGCTGGATCAGGGGTTCACTTAGTTTCTTACTCACTGCTGCTACAAGCTGCTGGATCAGGGGTTCACTTAGTTTCTCTCACACTGCTGCTACCAGCTGCTGGATCAGGGGTTCACTTAGTTTCTCTCACACTGCTGCTACCAGCTGCTGGATCAGGGGTTCACTTAGTTTCTCTCACACTGCTGCTACCAGCTGCTGGATCAAGGGTTCACTTAGTTTCTCACACACTGCTGCTACCAGCTGCTGGATCAGGGGTTCACTTAGTTTTTCACTCACTGCTGCTACCAGCTGCTGGATCAGGGGTTCACTTAGTTTCTCACTCACTGCTGCTACCAGCTGCTGTATCAGGGGTTCACTTAGTTTCTCACTGCTGCTACCAGCTGCTGGATCAGGGGTTCACTTAGTTTCTCACTGCTGCTACCAGCTGCTGGATCAGGGGTTCACTTAGTTTCTCACACACTGCTGCTACCAGCTGCTGGATCAGGGGTTCACTTAGTTTCTCACACACTGCTGCTACCAGCTGCTGGATCAGGGGTTCACTTAGTTTCTCACTCACTGCTGCTACCAGCTGCGGGATCAGGGGTTCACTTAGTTTCTCACTCACTGCTGCTACCAGCTGCTGGATCAGGGGTTCACTTAGTTTCTCACACACTGCTGCTACCAGCTGCTGGATCAGGGGTTCACTTAGTTTCTCACACACTGCTGCTACCAGCTGCTGCATCAGGGGTTCACTTAGTTTCTCACACACTGCTGCTACCAGCTGCTGGATCAGGGGTTCACTTAGTTTCTCACACCCTGCTGCTACCAGCTGCTGGATCAGGGGTTCACTTAGTTTCTCACACCCTGCTGCTACCAGCTCCTGGATCAGGGGTTCACTTAGTTTCTCACACCCTGCTGCTACCAGCTGGTGGATCAGGGGTTCACTTAGTTTCTCACTCACTGCTGCTACCAGCTGCTGGATCAGAGGTTCACTTAGTTTCTTTCTCACTGCTGCTACCAGCTGCTGGATCAGGGGTTCACTTAGTTTCTCACACACTGCTGCTACCAGCTGCTGGATCAGGGGTTCACTTAGTTTCTCACTCACTGCTGCTACCACTGCTGGATCAGGGGTTCACTTAGTTTCTTACTCACTGCTGCTACCAGCTGCTGGATCAGGGGTTCACTTAGTTTCTCACACACTGCTGCTACCAGCTGCTGGATCAGGGGTTCACTTAGTTTCTCACTGCTGCTACCAGCTGCTGGATCAAGGGTTCACTTAGTTTCTCACACACTGCTGCTACCAGCTGCTGGTTCAGGGGTTCACTTAGTTTCTCACACACTGCTGCTACCAGCTGCTGGATCAGGGGTTCACTTAGTTTAACACATACTGCTGCTACCAGCTGCTGGATCAGGGGTTCACTTAGTTTCTCACACACTGCTGCTACCAGCTGCTGGATCAGGGGTTCACTTAGTTTCTCACTCACTGCTGCTACCAGCTGCTGGATCAGGGGTTCACTTAGTTTTTCACTCACTGCTGCTACCAGCTGCTGGATCAGGGGTTCACTTAGTTTCTCACTCACTGCTGCTACCAGCTGCTGGATCAGGGGTTCACTTAGTTTCTCACACACTGCTGCTACCAGCTGCTGCATCAGGGGTTCACTTAGTTTCTCACACACTGCTGCTACCAGCTGCTGGATCAGGGGTTCACTTAGTTTCTCACACCCTGCTGCTACCAGCTCCTGGATCAGGGGTTCACTTAGTTTCTCACACCCTGCTGCTACCAGCTGGTGGATCAGGGGTTCACTTAGTTTCTCACACCCTGCTGCTACCAGCTGGTGGATCAGGGGTTCACTTAGTTTCTCACACCCTGCTGCTACCAGCTGCTGGATCAGGGGTTCACTTAGTTTCTCACTGCTGCTACCAGCTGGTGGATCAGGGGTTCACTTAGTTTCTCACACACTGCTGCTACCAGCTGGTGGATCAGGGGTTCACTTAGTTTCTCACACACTGCTGCTACCAGCTGCTGGATCAGGGGTTCACTTAGTTTTTCACTCACTGCTGCTACCAGCTGCTGGATCAGGGGTTCACTTAGTTTTTCACTCACTGCTGCTACCAGCTGCTGGATCAGGGGTTCACTTAGTTTTTCACTCACTGCTGCTACCAGCTGCTGGATCAGGGGTTCACTTAGTTTTTCACTCACTGCTGCTACCAGCTGCTTGATCAGGGGTTCACTTAGTTTCTCACTCACTGCTGCTACCAGCTGCTGGATCAGGGGTTCACTTAGTTTCTTTCTCACTGCTGCTACCAGCTGCTGGATCAGGGGTTCACTTAGGTTCTCACACACTGCTGCTACCAGCTGCTGGATCAGGGGTTCACTTAATTTCTCACTCACTGCTGCTACCAGCTGCTGGATCAGGGGTTCACTTAGTTTCTTACTCACTGCTGCTACAAGCTGCTGGATCAGGGGTTCACTTAGTTTCTCTCACACTGCTGCTACCAGCTGCTGGATCAGGGGTTCACTTAGTTTCTCTCACACTGCTGCTACCAGCTGCTGGATCAGGGGTTCACTTAGTTTCTCTCACACTGCTGCTACCAGCTGCTGGATCAAGGGTTCACTTAGTTTCTCACACACTGCTGCTACCAGCTGCTGGATCAGGGGTTCACTTAGTTTTTCACTCACTGCTGCTACCAGCTGCTGGATCAGGGGTTCACTTAGTTTCTCACTCACTGCTGCTACCAGCTGCTGTATCAGGGGTTCACTTAGTTTCTCACTGCTGCTACCAGCTGCTGGATCAGGGGTTCACTTAGTTTCTCACTGCTGCTACCAGCTGCTGGATCAGGGGTTCACTTAGTTTCTCACACACTGCTGCTACCAGCTGCTGGATCAGGGGTTCACTTAGTTTCTCACACACTGCTGCTACCAGCTGCTGGATCAGGGGTTCACTTAGTTTCTCACTCACTGCTGCTACCAGCTGCGGGATCAGGGGTTCACTTAGTTTCTCACTCACTGCTGCTACCAGCTGCTGGATCAGGGGTTCACTTAGTTTCTCACACACTGCTGCTACCAGCTGCTGGATCAGGGGTTCACTTAGTTTCTCACACACTGCTGCTACCAGCTGCTGGATCAGGGGTTCACTTAGTTTCTCACTCACTGCTGCTACCAGCTGCGGGATCAGGGGTTCACTTAGTTTCTCACTCACTGCTGCTACCAGCTGCTGGATCAGGGGTTCACTTAGTTTCTCACACACTGCTGCTACCAGCTGCTGGATCAGGGGTTCACTTAGTTTCTCACTGCTGCTACCAGCTGGTGGATCAGGGGTTCACTTAGTTTCTCACACACTGCTGCTACCAGCTGGTGGATCAGGGGTTCACTTAGTTTCTCACACACTGCTGCTACCAGCTGCTGGATCAGGGGTTCACTTAGTTTTTCACTCACTGCTGCTACCAGCTGCTGGATCAGGGGTTCACTTGGTTTTTCACTCACTGCTGCTACCAGCTGCTGGATCAGGGGTTCACTTAGTTTTTCACTCACTGCTGCTACCAGCTGCTGGATCAGGGGTTCACTTAGTTTTTCACTCACTGCTGCTACCAGCTGCTTGATCAGGGGTTCACTTAGTTTCTCACTCACTGCTGCTACCAGCTGCTGGATCAGGGGTTCACTTAGTTTCTTTCTCACTGCTGCTACCAGCTGCTGGATCAGGGGTTCACTTAGGTTCTCACACACTGCTGCTACCAGCTGCTGGATCAGGGGTTCACTTAGTTTCTCACACACTGCTGCTACCAGCTGCTGGATCAGGGGTTCACTTAGTTTTTCACTCACTGCTGCTACCAGCTGCTGGATCAGGGGTTCACTTAGTTTCTCACTCACTGCTGCTACCAGCTGCTGTATCAGGGGTTCACTTAGTTTCTCACTGCTGCTACCAGCTGCTGGATCAGGGGTTCACTTAGTTTCTCACTGCTGCTACCAGCTGCTGGATCAGGGGTTCACTTAGTTTCTCACACACTGCTGCTACCAGCTGCTGGATCAGGGGTTCACTTAGTTTCTCACACACTGCTGCTACCAGCTGCTGGATCAGGGGTTCACTTAGTTTCTCACTCACTGCTGCTACCAGCTGCGGGATCAGGGGTTCACTTAGTTTCTCACTCACTGCTGCTACCAGCTGCTGGATCAGGGGTTCACTTAGTTTCTCACACACTGCTGCTACCAGCTGCTGGATCAGGGGTTCACTTAGTTTCTCACACACTGCTGCTACCAGCTGCTGCATCAGGGGTTCACTTAGTTTCTCACACACTGCTGCTACCAGCTGCTGGATCAGGGGTTCACTTAGTTTCTCACACCCTGCTGCTACCAGCTGCTGGATCAGGGGTTCACTTAGTTTCTCACACCCTGCTGCTACCAGCTCCTGGATCAGGGGTTCACTTAGTTTCTCACACCCTGCTGCTACCAGCTGGTGGATCAGGGGTTCACTTAGTTTCTCACTCACTGCTGCTACCAGCTGCTGGATCAGAGGTTCACTTAGTTTCTTTCTCACTGCTGCTACCAGCTGCTGGATCAGGGGTTCACTTAGTTTCTCACACACTGCTGCTACCAGCTGCTGGATCAGGGGTTCACTTAGTTTCTCACTCACTGCTGCTACCACTGCTGGATCAGGGGTTCACTTAGTTTCTTACTCACTGCTGCTACCAGCTGCTGGATCAGGGGTTCACTTAGTTTCTCACACACTGCTGCTACCAGCTGCTGGATCAGGGGTTCACTTAGTTTCTCACTGCTGCTACCAGCTGCTGGATCAAGGGTTCACTTAGTTTCTCACACACTGCTGCTACCAGCTGCTGGTTCAGGGGTTCACTTAGTTTCTCACACACTGCTGCTACCAGCTGCTGGATCAGGGGTTCACTTAGTTTAACACATACTGCTGCTACCAGCTGCTGGATCAGGGGTTCACTTAGTTTCTCACACACTGCTGCTACCAGCTGCTGGATCAGGGGTTCACTTAGTTTCTCACTCACTGCTGCTACCAGCTGCTGGATCAGGGGTTCACTTAGTTTTTCACTCACTGCTGCTACCAGCTGCTGGATCAGGGGTTCACTTAGTTTCTCACTCACTGCTGCTACCAGCTGCTGGATCAGGGGTTCACTTAGTTTCTCACTCACTGCTGCTACCAGCTGCTGGATCAGGGGTTCACTTAGTTTCTCACACACTGCTGCTACCAGCTGCTGGATGAGAGGTTCACTTAGTTTCTCACTGCTGATACCAGCTGCTGGATCAGGGGTTCACTTAGTTTCTCACACACTGCTGCTACCAGCTGCTGGATCAGGGGTTCACTTAGTTTCTCACTCACTGCTGCTACCAGCTGCTGGATCAGGGGTTCACTTAGTTTCTCACTCACTGCTGCTACCAGCTGCTGGATCAGGGGTTCACTTAGTTTCTCACTCACTGCTGCTACCAGCTGCTGGATCAGGGATTCACTTAGTTTCTCACACACTGCTGCTACCAGCTGCTGGATCAGGGGTTCACTTAGTTTCTCACACACTGCTGCTACCAGCTGCTGGATCAGGGGTTCACTTAGTTTCTCACACACTGCTGCTACCAGCTGCTGGATCAGGGGTTCACTTAGTTTCTCACACACTGCTGCTACCAGCTGCTGGATCAGGGGTTCACTTAGTTTCTCACACACTGCTGCTACCAGCTGCTGGATCAGGGGTTCACTTAGTTTCTCACTGCTGCTACCAGCTGGTGGATCAGGGGTTCACTTAGTTTCTCACTGCTGCTACCAGCTGGTGGATCAGGGGTTCACTTAGTTTCTCACTCACTGCTGCTACCAGCTGGTGGATCAGGGGTTCACTTAGTTTCTCACTGCTGCTACCAGCTGGTGGATCAGGGGTTCACTTAGTTTCTCACTCACTGCTGCTACCAAATGCTGGATCAGGGGTTCACTTAGTTTCTCACTCACTGCTGCTACCAGCTGCTGGATCAGGGGTTCACTTAGTTTCTCACACACTGCTGCTACCAGCTGCTGGATCAGGGGTTCACTTAGTTTCTCACACCCTGCTGCTACCAGCTGCTGGATCAGGGGTTCACTTAGTTTCTCACACCCTGCTGCTACCAGCTGCTGGATCAGGGGTTCACTTAGTTTCTCACACCCTGCTGCTACCAGCTGCTGGATCAAGGGTTCACTTAGTTTCACACTCACAGCTGCTACCAGTTGCTGGATCAGGGGTTCACTTAGTTTCTCACTGCTGCTACCAGCTGCTGGATCAGGGGTTCACTTAGTTTCTCACACACTGCTGCTACCAGCTGCTGGATCAGGGGTTCACTTAGTTTCTCTCACACTGCTGCTACCAGCTGCTGGATCAGGGGTTCACTTAGTTTCTCTCACACTGCTGCTACCAGCTGCTGGATCAGGGGTTCACTTAGTTTCTCTCACACTGCTGCTACCAGCTGCTGGATCAAGGGTTCACTTAGTTTCTCACACACTGCTGCTACCAGCTGCTGGATCAGGGGTTCACTTAGTTTCTCAATGCTGCTACCAGCTGCTGGATCAGGGGTTCACTTAGTTTCTCACTCACTGCTGCTACCAGCTGCTGGATCAGGGGTTCACTTAGTTTCTCACACACTGCTGCTACCAGCTGCTGGATCAGGGGTTCACTTAGTTTCTCACACACTGCTGCTACCAGCTGCTGGATCAGGGGTTCACTTAGTTTCTCACTGCTGCTACCAGCTGCTGGATCAGGGGTTCACTTAGTTTCTCACACACTGCTGCTACCAGCTGCTGGATTAGGGGTTCACTTAGTTTCTCACACACTGCTGCTACCAGCTGCTGGATCAGGGGTTCACTTAGTTTCTCACACACTGCTGCTACCAGCTGCTGGATCAGGGGTTCACTTAGTTTCTCACTCACTGCTGCTACCAGCTGCTGGATCAGGGGTTCACTTAGTTTCTCACTCACTGCTGCTACCAGCTGCGGGATCAGGGGTTCACTTAGTTTCTCACTCACTGCTGCTACCAGCTGCTGGATCAGGGGTTCACTTAGTTTCTCACTCACTGCTGCTACCAGCTGCTGGATCAGGGGTTCACTTAGTTTCTCACACACTGCTGCTACCAGCTGCTGCATCAGGGGTTCACTTAGTTTCCTATACACTGCTGCTACCAGCTGCTGGATCAGGGGTTCACTTAGTTTCTCACACCCTGCTGCTACCAGCTGCTGGATCAGGGGTTCACTTAGTTTCTCACACCCTGCTGCTACCAGCTCCTGGATCAGGGGTTCACTTAGTTTCTCACACACTGCTGCTACCAGCTGGTGGATCAGGGGTTCACTTAGTTTCTCACACACTGCTGCTACCAGCTGCTGGATCAGGGGTTCACTTAGTTTCTCACACCCTGCTGCTACCAACTGCTGGATCAGGGGTTCACTTAGTTTCTCACTGCTGCTACCAGCTGGTGGATCAGGGGTTCACTTAGTTTCTCACACACTGCTGCTACCAGCTGCTGGATCAGGGGTTCACTTAGTTTCTCACACACTGCTGCTACCAGCTGCTGGATCAGGGGTTCACTTAGTTTCTCACACACTGCTGCTACCAGCTGCTGGATCAGTGGTTCACTTGTTTATTCACTCACTGCTGCTACCAGCTGCTGGATCAGGGGTTCACTTAGTTTTTCACTCACTGCTGCTACCAGCTGCTTGATCAGGGGTTCACTTAGTTTCTCACTCACTGCTGCTACCAGCTGCGGGATCAGGGGTTCACTTAGTTTCTCACTCACTGCTGCTACCAGCTGCTGGATCAGGGGTTCACTTAGTTTCTCACACAATGCTGCTACCAGCTGCTGGATCAGGGGTTCACTTAGTTTCTCACACACTGCTGCTACCAGCTGCTGCATCAGGGGTTCACTTAGTTTCTCATACACTGCTGCTACCAGCTGCTGGATCAGGGGTTCACTTAGTTTCTCACACCCTGCTGCTACCAGCTGCTGGATCAGGGGTTCACTTAGTTTCTCACACCCTGCTGCTACCAGCTCCTGGATCAGGGGTTCACTTAGTTTCTCACACCCTGCTGCTACCAGCTGGTGGATCAGGGGTTCACTTAGTTTCTCACACACTGCTGCTACCAGCTGCTGGATCAGGGGTTCACTTAGTTTCTCACACCCTGCTGCTACCAGCTGCTGGATCAGGGGTTCACTTAGTTTCTCACTGCTGCTACCAGCTGGTGGATCAGGGGTTCACTTAGTTTCTCACACACTGCTGCTACCAGCTGCTGGATCAGGGGTTCACTTAGTTTCTCACACACTGCTGCTACCAGCTGCTGGATCAGGGGTTCACTTAGTTTCTCACACACTGCTGCTACCAGCTGCTGGATCAGTGGTTCAATTATTTATTCACTCACTGCTGCTACCAGCTGCTGGATCAGGAGTTCACTTAGTTTTTCACTCACTGCTGCTACCAGCTGCTTGATCAGGGGTTCACTTAGTTTCTCACTCACTGCTGCTACCAGCTGCTGGATCAGGGGTTCACTTAGTTTCTTTCTCACTGCTGCTACCAGCTGCTGGATCAGGGGTTCACTTAGTTTCTCACACACTGCTGCTACCAGCTGCTGGATCAGGGGTTCACTTAGTTTCTCACTCACTGCTGCTACCAGCTGCTGGATCAGGGGTTCACTTAGTTTCTTACTCACTGCTGCTACCAGCTGCTGGATCAGGGGTTCACTTAGTTTCTCACACACTGCTGCTACCAGCTGCTGGATCAGGGGTTCACTTAGTTTCTCACTGCTGCTACCAGCTGCTGGATCAGGGGTTCACTTAGTTTCTCACACACTGCTGCTACCAGCTGCTGGATCAGGGGTTCACTTAGTTTCTCACACACTGCTGCTACCAGCTGCTGGATCAGGGGTTCACTTAGTTTAACTTATACTGCTGCTACCAGCTGCTGGATCAGGGGTTCACTTAGTTTCTCACACACTGCTGCTACCAGCTGCTGGATCAGGGGTTCACTTAGTTTCTCACTCACTGCTGCTACCAGCTGCTGGATCAGGGGTTCACTTAGTTTTTCACTCACTGCTGCTACCAGCTGCTGGATCAGGGGTTCACTTAGTTTCTCACTCACTGCTGCTACCAGCTGCTGGATCAGGGGTTCACTTAGTTTCTCACTCACTGCTGCTACCAGCTGCTGGATCAGGGGTTCACTTAGTTTCTCACACACTGCTGCTACCAGCTGCTGGATCAGAGGTTCACTTAGTTTCTCACTCACTGCTGCTACCAGCTGCTGGATCAGGGGTTCACTTAGTTTCTCACTGCTGCTACCAGCTGCTGGATCAGGGGTTCACTTAGTTTGTCACTGCTGCTACCAGCTGCTGGATCAGGGGTTCACTTAGTTTCTCACACACTGCTGCTACCAGCTGCTGGATTAGGGGTTCACTTAGTTTCTCACACACTGCTGCTACCAGCTGCTGGATCAGGGGTTCACTTAGTTTCTCACACACTGCTGCTACCAGCTGCTGGATCAGGGGTTCACTTAGTTTCTCACTCACTGCTGCTACCAGCTGCTGGATCAGGGGTTCACTTAGTTTCTCACTCACTGCTGCTACCAGCTGCGGGATCAGGGGTTCACTTAGTTTCTCACTCACTGCTGCTACCAGCTGCTGGATCAGGGGTTCACTTAGTTTCTCACACACTGCTGCTACCAGCTGCTGGATCAGGGGTTCACTTAGTTTCTCACACCCTGCTGCTACCAGCTCCTGGATCAGGGGTTCACTTAGTTTCTCACACCCTGCTGCTACCAGCTGGTGGATCAGGGGTTCACTTAGTTTCTCACACACTGCTGCTACCAGCTGCTGGATCAGGGGTTCACTTAGTTTCTCACACCCTGCTGCTACCAGCTGCTGGATCAGGGGTTCACTTAGTTTCTCACTGCTGCTACCAGCTGGTGGATCAGGGGTTCACTTAGTTTCTCACACACTGCTGCTACCAGCTGCTGGATCAGGGGTTCACTTAGTTTCTCACACACTGCTGCTACCAGCTGCTGGATCAGGGGTTCACTTAGTTTCTCACACACTGCTGCTACCAGCTGCTGGATCAGTGGTTCACTTATTTATTCACTCACTGCTGCTACCAGCTGCTGGATCAGGGGTTCACTTAGTTTTTCACTCACTGCTGCTACCAGCTGCTTGATCAGGGGTTCACTTAGTTTCTCACTCACTGCTGCTACCAGCTGCTGGATCAGGGGTTCACTTAGTTTCTCACACACTGCTGCTACCAGCTGCTGGATCAGGGGTTCACTTAGTTTCTCACTCACTGCTGCTACCAGCTGCTGGATCAGGGGTTCACTTAGTTTCTTACTCACTGCTGCTACCAGCTGCTGGATCAGGGGTTCACTTAGTTTCTCACACACTGCTGCTACCAGCTGCTGGATCAGGGGTTCACTTAGTTTCTCACTGCTGCTACCAGCTGCTGGATCAGGGGTTCACTTAGTTTCTCACACACTGCTGCTACCAGCTGCTGGATCAGGGGTTCACTTAGTTTCTCACACACTGCTGCTACCAGCTGCTGGATCAGGGGTTCACTTAGTTTAACACATACTGCTGCTACCAGCTGCTGGATCAGGGGTTCACTTAGTTTCTCACACACTGCTGCTACCAGCTGCTGGATCAGGGGTTCACTTAGTTTCTCACTCACTGCTGCTACCAGCTGCTGGATCAGGGGTTCACTTAGTTTTTCACTCACTGCTGCTACCAGCTGCTTGATCAGGGGTTCACTTAGTTTCTCACTCACTGCTGCTACCAGCTGCTGGATCAGGGGTTCACTTAGTTTCTCACTCACTGCTGCTACCAGCTGCTGGATCAGGGGTTCACTTAGTTTCTCACACACTGCTGCTACCAGCTGCTGGATCAGAGGTTCACTTAGTTTCTCACTCACTGCTGCTACCAGCTGCTGGATCAGGGGTTCACTTAGTTTCTCACTGCTGCTACCAGCTGCTGGATCAGGGGTTCACTTAGTTTGTCACTGCTGCTACCAGCTGCTGGATCAGGGGTTCACTTAGTTTCTCACACACTGCTGCTACCAGCTGCTGGATCAGGGGTTCACTTAGTTTCTCAATCACTGCTGCTACCAGCTGCTGGATCAGGGGTTCACTTAGTTTCTCACTCACTGCTGCTACCAGCTGCTGGATCAGGGGTTCACTTAGTTTCTCACTCACTGCTGCTACCAGCTGCTGGATCAGGGGTTCACTTAGTTTCTCACACACTGCTGCTACCAGCTGCTGGATCAGGGGTTCACTTAGTTTTTCACTCACTGCTGCTACCAGCTGCTGGATCAGGGGTTCACTTAGTTTCTCACTCACTGCTGCTACCAGCTGCTGGATCAGGGGTTCACTTAGTTTAACACATACTGCTGCTACCAGCTGCTGGATCAGGGGTTCACTTAGTTTCTCACACACTGCTGCTACCAGCTGCTGGATCAGGGGTTCACTTAGTTTTTCACTCACTGCTGCTACCAGCTGCTGGATCAGGGGTTCACTTAGTTTCTCACTCACTGCTGCTACCAGCTGCGGGATCAGGGGTTCACTTAGTTTCTCACTCACTGCTGCTACCAGCTGCTGGATCAGGGGTTCACTTAGTTTCTCACACACTGCTGCTACCAGCTGCTGGATCAGGGGTTCACTTAGTTTCTCACACACTGCTGCTACCAGCTGCTGCATCAGGGGTTCACTTAGTTTCTCACACCCTGCTGCTACCAGCTGCTGGATCAGGGGTTCACTTAGTTTCTCACACCCTGCTGCTACCAGCTGGTGGATCAGGGGTTCACTTAGTTTCTCACACCCTGCTGCTACCAGCTCCTGGATCAGGGGTTCACTTAGTTTCTCACACCCTGCTGCTACCAGCTGCTGGATCAGGGGTTCACTTAGTTTCTCACACCCTGCTGCTACCAGCTCCTGGATCAGGGGTTCACTTAGTTTCTCACACCCTGCTGCTACCAGCTGGTGGATCAGGGGTTCACTTAGTTTCTCGCACCCTGCTGCTACCAGCTGCTGGATCAGGGGTTCACTTAGTTTCTCACACCCTGCTGCTACCAGCTGCTGGATCAGGGGTTCACTTAGTTTCTCACTGCTGCTACCAGCTGGTGGATCAGGGGTTCACTTAGTTTCTCACACACTGCTGCTACCAGCTGCTGGATCAGGGGTTCACTTAGTTTCTCACTCACTGCTGCTACCAGCTGCTGGATCAGGGGTTCACTTAGTTTCTCACTCACTGCTGCTACCAGCTGCTGGATCAGGGGTTCACTTAGTTTTTCACTCACTGCTGCTACCAGCTGCTTGATCAGGGGTTCACTTAGTTTCTCACTCACTGCTGCTACCAGCTGCTGGATCAGGGGTTCACTTAGTTTCCTTCTCACTGCTGATACCAGCTGCTGGATCAGGGGTTCACTTAGTTTCTCACACACTGCTGCTACCAGCTGCTGGATCAGGGGTTCACTTAGTTTCTCACTCACTGCTGCTACCAGCTGCTGGATCAGGGGTTCACTTAGTTTCTTACTCACTGCTGCTATTAGCTGCTGGATCAGGGGTTCACTTAGTTTCTCACACACTGCTGCTACCAGCTGCTGGATCAGGGGTTCACTTAGTTTCTCACTCACTGCTGCTACCAGCTGCTGGATCAGGGGTTCACTTAGTTTCTCACACACTGCTGCTACCAGCTGCTGGATCAGGGGTTCACTTAGTTTCTCACACACTGCTGCTACCAGCTGCTGGATCAGGGGTTCACTTAGTTTAACACATACTGCTGCTACCAGCTGCTGGATCAGGGGTTCACTTAGTTTCTCACACACTGCTGCTACCAGCTGCTGGATCAGGGGTTCACTTAGTTTCTCACTCACTGCTGCTACCAGCTGCTGGATCAGGGGTTCACTTAGTTTTTCACTCAATGCTGCTACCAGCTGCTGGATCAGGGGTTCACTTAGTTTCTCACTCACTGCTGCTACCAGCTGCTGGATCAGGGGTTCACTTAGTTTCTCACTCACTGCTGCTACCAGCTGCTGGATCAGGGGTTCACTTAGTTTCTCACACACTGCTGCTACCAGCTGCTGGATCAGAGGTTCACTTAGTTTCTCACTCACTGCTGCTACCAGCTGCTGGATCAGGGGTTCACTTAGTTTCTCACTGCTGCTACCAGCTGCTGGATCAGGGGTTCACTTAGTTTCTCACTCACTGCTGCTACCAGCTGCTGGATCAGGGGTTCACTTAGTTTCTCACACACTGCTGCTACCAGCTGCTGGATCAGGGGTTCACTTAGTTTCTCACACACTGCTGCTACCAGCTGCTGGATCAGGGGTTCACTTAGTTTCTCACACACTGCTGCTACCAGCTGCTGGATCAGGGGTTCACTTAGTTTCTCACACACTGCTGCTACCAGCTGCTGGATCAGGGGTTCACTTAGTTTCTCACACCCTGCTGCTACCAGCTGCTGGATCAGGGGTTCACTTAGTTTCTCACAACCTGCTGCTACCAGCTCCTGGATCAGGGGTTCACTTAGTTTCTCACACCCTGCTGCTACCAGCTGCTGGATCAGGGGTTCACTTAGTTTCTCACTGCTGCTACCAGCTGGTGGATCAGGGGTTCACTTAGTTTCTCACACCCTGCTGCTACTATCTGCTGGATCAGGGGTTCACTTAGTTTCTCACTGCTGCTACCAGCTGGTGGATCAGGGGTTCACTTAGTTTCTCACTCACTGCTGCTACCAGCTATTGGATCAGGGGTTCACTTAGTTTCTCACACACTGTTGCTACCAGCTGCTGGATCAGGGGTTCACTTAGTTTCTCACACACTGCTGCTACCAGCTGCTGGATCAGGGGTTCACTTAGTTTCTCACACACTGCTGCTACCAGCTGCTGGATCAGGGGTTCACTTAGTTTCTCACACCCTGCTGCTACCAGCTGCTGGATCAGGGGTTCACTTAGTTTCTCACACCCTGCTGCTACCAGCTGCTGGATCAGGGGTTCACTTAGTTTCTCACTGCTGCTACCAGCTGGTGGATCAGGGGTTCACTTAGTTTCTCACACACTGCTGCTACCAGCTGCTGGATCAGGGGTTCACTTAGTTTCTCACACACTGCTGCTACCAGCTGCTGGATCAGGGGTTCACTTAGTTTCTCACTCACTGCTGCTACCAGCTGCTGGATCAGGGGTTCACTTAGTTTCTCACTCACTGCTGCTACCAGCTGCTGGATCAGGGGTTCACTTAGTTTCTCACTCACTGCTGCTACCAGCTGCTGGATCAGGGGTTCACTTAGTTTCTCACACACTGCTGCTACCAGCTGCTGGATCAGGGGTTCACTTAGTTTCTCACACCCTGCTGCTACCAGCTGCTGGATCAGGGGTTCACTTAGTTTCTCACTGCTGCTACCAGCTGGTGGATCAGGGGTTCACTTAGTTTCTCACACACTGCTGCTACCAGCTGCTGGATCAGGGGTTCACTTAGTTTCTCACTCACTGCTGCTACCAGCTGCTGGATCAGGGGTTCACTTAGTTTCTCACTCACTGCTGCTACCAGCTGCTGGATCAGGGGTTCACTTAGTTTCTCACACACTGCTGCTACCAGCTGCTGGATCAGAGGTTCACTTAGTTTCTCACTGCTGCTACCAGCTGCTGGATCAGGGGTTCACTTAGTTTCTCACACACTGCTGCTACCAGCTGCTGGATCAGGGGTTCACTTAGTTTCTCACTCACTGCTGCTACCAGCTGCTGGATCAGGGGTTCACTTAGTTTCTCACTCACTGCTGCTACCAGCTGCGGGATCAGGGGTTCACTTAGTTTCTCACTCACTGCTGCTACCAGCTGCTGGATCAGGGATTCACTTAGTTTCTCACACACTGCTGCTACCAGCTGCTGGATCAGGGGTTCACTTAGTTTCTCACACACTGCTGCTACCAGCTGCTGGATCAGGGGTTCACTTAGTTTCTCACTGCTGCTACCAGCTGCTGGATCAGGGGTTCACTTAGTTTCTCACTGCTGCTACCAGCTGCTGGATCAGGGGTTCACTTAGTTTCTCACACACTGCTGCTACCAGCTGCTGGATCAGGGGTTCACTTAGTTTCTCACACACTGCTGCTACCAGCTGCTGGATCAGGGGTTCACTTAGTTTAACACATACTGCTGCTACCAGCTGCTGGATCAGGGGTTCACTTAGTTTCTCACACACTGCTGCTACCAGCTGCTGGATCAGGGGTTCACTTAGTTTCTCACACACTGCTGCTACCAGCTGATGGATCAGGGGTTCACTTAGTTTTTCACTCACTGCTGCTACCAGCTGCTGGATCAGGGGTTCACTTAGTTTCTCACACACTGCTGCTACCAGCTGCTGGATCAGGGGTTCACTTAGTTTCTCACTCACTGCTGCTACCAGCTGCTGGATCAGGGGTTCACTTAGTTTCTCACACACTGCTGCTACCAGCTGCTGGATCAGGGGTTCACTTAGTTTTTCACTCACTGCTGCTACCAGCTGCTGGATCAGGGGTTCACTTAGTTTCTCACTCACTGCTGCTACCAGCTGCTGTATCAGGGGTTCACTTAGTTTCTCACTGCTGCTACCAGCTGCTGGATCAGGGGTTCACTTAGTTTCTCACTGCTGCTACCAGCTCCTGGATCAGGGGTTCACTTAGTTTCTCACACACTGCTGCTACCAGCTGCTGGATCAGGGGTTCACTTAGTTTCTCACTCACTGCTGCTACCAGCTGCGGGATCAGGGGTTCACTTAGTTTCTCACTCACTGCTGCTACCAGCTGCTGGATCAGGGGTTCACTTAGTTTCTCACACACTGCTGCTACCAGCTGCTGGATCAGGGGTTCACTTAGTTTCTCACACACTGCTGCTACCAGCTGCTGCATCAGGGGTTCACTTAGTTTCTCACACACTGCTGCTACCAGCTGCTGGATCAGGGGTTCACTTAGTTTCTCACACCCTGCTGCTACCAGCTCCTGGATCAGGGGTTCACTTAGTTTCTCACACCCTGCTGCTACCAGCTGGTGGATCAGGGGTTCACTTAGTTTCTCACACCCTGCTGCTACCAGCTGGTGGATCAGGGGTTCACTTAGTTTCTCACACCCTGCTGCTACCAGCTGCTGGATCAGGGGTTCACTTAGTTTCTCACTGCTGCTACCAGCTGGTGGATCAGGGGTTCACTTAGTTTCTCACACACTGCTGCTACCAGCTGCTGGATCAGGGGTTCACTTAGTTTCTCACACACTGCTGCTACCAGCTGCTGGATCAGGGGTTCACTTAGTTTTTCACTCACTGCTGCTACCAGCTGCTGGATCAGGGGTTCACTTAGTTTTTCACTCACTGCTGCTACCAGCTGCTGGATCAGGGGTTCACTTAGTTTTTCACTCACTGCTGCTACCAGCTGCTTGATCAGGGGTTCACTTAGTTTCTCACTCACTGCTGCTACCAGCTGCTGGATCAGGGGTTCACTTAGTTTCTTTCTCACTGCTGCTACCAGCTGCTGGATCAGGGGTTCACTTAGGTTCTCACACACTGCTGCTACCAGCTGCTGGATCAGGGGTTCACTTAATTTCTCACTCACTGCTGCTACCAGCTGCTGGATCAGGGGTTCACTTAGTTTCTTACTCACTGCTGCTACAAGCTGCTGGATCAGGGGTTCACTTAGTTTCTCTCACACTGCTGCTACCAGCTGCTGGATCAGGGGTTCACTTAGTTTCTCTCACACTGCTGCTACCAGCTGCTGGATCAGGGGTTCACTTAGTTTCTCTCACACTGCTGCTACCAGCTGCTGGATCAAGGGTTCACTTAGTTTCTCACACACTGCTGCTACCAGCTGCTGGATCAGGGGTTCACTTAGTTTTTCACTCACTGCTGCTACCAGCTGCTGGATCAGGGGTTCACTTAGTTTCTCACTCACTGCTGCTACCAGCTGCTGTATCAGGGGTTCACTTAGTTTCTCACTGCTGCTACCAGCTGCTGGATCAGGGGTTCACTTAGTTTCTCACTGCTGCTACCAGCTGCTGGATCAGGGGTTCACTTAGTTTCTCACACACTGCTGCTACCAGCTGCTGGATCAGGGGTTCACTTAGTTTCTCACACACTGCTGCTACCAGCTGCTGGATCAGGGGTTCACTTAGTTTCTCACTCACTGCTGCTACCAGCTGCGGGATCAGGGGTTCACTTAGTTTCTCACTCACTGCTGCTACCAGCTGCTGGATCAGGGGTTCACTTAGTTTCTCACACACTGCTGCTACCAGCTGCTGGATCAGGGGTTCACTTAGTTTCTCACACACTGCTGCTACCAGCTGCTGCATCAGGGGTTCACTTAGTTTCTCACACACTGCTGCTACCAGCTGCTGGATCAGGGGTTCACTTAGTTTCTCACACCCTGCTGCTACCAGCTGCTGGATCAGGGGTTCACTTAGTTTCTCACACCCTGCTGCTACCAGCTCCTGGATCAGGGGTTCACTTAGTTTCTCACACCCTGCTGCTACCAGCTGGTGGATCAGGGGTTCACTTAGTTTCTCACTCACTGCTGCTACCAGCTGCTGGATCAGAGGTTCACTTAGTTTCTTTCTCACTGCTGCTACCAGCTGCTGGATCAGGGGTTCACTTAGTTTCTCACACACTGCTGCTACCAGCTGCTGGATCAGGGGTTCACTTAGTTTCTCACTCACTGCTGCTACCACTGCTGGATCAGGGGTTCACTTAGTTTCTTACTCACTGCTGCTACCAGCTGCTGGATCAGGGGTTCACTTAGTTTCTCACACACTGCTGCTACCAGCTGCTGGATCAGGGGTTCACTTAGTTTCTCACTGCTGCTACCAGCTGCTGGATCAAGGGTTCACTTAGTTTCTCACACACTGCTGCTACCAGCTGCTGGTTCAGGGGTTCACTTAGTTTCTCACACACTGCTGCTACCAGCTGCTGGATCAGGGGTTCACTTAGTTTAACACATACTGCTGCTACCAGCTGCTGGATCAGGGGTTCACTTAGTTTCTCACACACTGCTGCTACCAGCTGCTGGATCAGGGGTTCACTTAGTTTCTCACTCACTGCTGCTACCAGCTGCTGGATCAGGGGTTCACTTAGTTTTTCACTCACTGCTGCTACCAGCTGCTGGATCAGGGGTTCACTTAGTTTCTCACTCACTGCTGCTACCAGCTGCTGGATCAGGGGTTCACTTAGTTTCTCACACACTGCTGCTACCAGCTGCTGCATCAGGGGTTCACTTAGTTTCTCACACACTGCTGCTACCAGCTGCTGGATCAGGGGTTCACTTAGTTTCTCACACCCTGCTGCTACCAGCTCCTGGATCAGGGGTTCACTTAGTTTCTCACACCCTGCTGCTACCAGCTGGTGGATCAGGGGTTCACTTAGTTTCTCACACCCTGCTGCTACCAGCTGGTGGATCAGGGGTTCACTTAGTTTCTCACACCCTGCTGCTACCAGCTGCTGGATCAGGGGTTCACTTAGTTTCTCACTGCTGCTACCAGCTGGTGGATCAGGGGTTCACTTAGTTTCTCACACACTGCTGCTACCAGCTGGTGGATCAGGGGTTCACTTAGTTTCTCACACACTGCTGCTACCAGCTGCTGGATCAGGGGTTCACTTAGTTTTTCACTCACTGCTGCTACCAGCTGCTGGATCAGGGGTTCACTTAGTTTTTCACTCACTGCTGCTACCAGCTGCTGGATCAGGGGTTCACTTAGTTTTTCACTCACTGCTGCTACCAGCTGCTGGATCAGGGGTTCACTTAGTTTTTCACTCACTGCTGCTACCAGCTGCTTGATCAGGGGTTCACTTAGTTTCTCACTCACTGCTGCTACCAGCTGCTGGATCAGGGGTTCACTTAGTTTCTTTCTCACTGCTGCTACCAGCTGCTGGATCAGGGGTTCACTTAGGTTCTCACACACTGCTGCTACCAGCTGCTGGATCAGGGGTTCACTTAATTTCTCACTCACTGCTGCTACCAGCTGCTGGATCAGGGGTTCACTTAGTTTCTTACTCACTGCTGCTACAAGCTGCTGGATCAGGGGTTCACTTAGTTTCTCTCACACTGCTGCTACCAGCTGCTGGATCAGGGGTTCACTTAGTTTCTCTCACACTGCTGCTACCAGCTGCTGGATCAGGGGTTCACTTAGTTTCTCTCACACTGCTGCTACCAGCTGCTGGATCAAGGGTTCACTTAGTTTCTCACACACTGCTGCTACCAGCTGCTGGATCAGGGGTTCACTTAGTTTTTCACTCACTGCTGCTACCAGCTGCTGGATCAGGGGTTCACTTAGTTTCTCACTCACTGCTGCTACCAGCTGCTGTATCAGGGGTTCACTTAGTTTCTCACTGCTGCTACCAGCTGCTGGATCAGGGGTTCACTTAGTTTCTCACTGCTGCTACCAGCTGCTGGATCAGGGGTTCACTTAGTTTCTCACACACTGCTGCTACCAGCTGCTGGATCAGGGGTTCACTTAGTTTCTCACACACTGCTGCTACCAGCTGCTGGATCAGGGGTTCACTTAGTTTCTCACTCACTGCTGCTACCAGCTGCGGGATCAGGGGTTCACTTAGTTTCTCACTCACTGCTGCTACCAGCTGCTGGATCAGGGGTTCACTTAGTTTCTCACACACTGCTGCTACCAGCTGCTGGATCAGGGGTTCACTTAGTTTCTCACACACTGCTGCTACCAGCTGCTGGATCAGGGGTTCACTTAGTTTCTCACTCACTGCTGCTACCAGCTGCGGGATCAGGGGTTCACTTAGTTTCTCACTCACTGCTGCTACCAGCTGCTGGATCAGGGGTTCACTTAGTTTCTCACACACTGCTGCTACCAGCTGCTGGATCAGGGGTTCACTTAGTTTCTCACTGCTGCTACCAGCTGGTGGATCAGGGGTTCACTTAGTTTCTCACACACTGCTGCTACCAGCTGGTGGATCAGGGGTTCACTTAGTTTCTCACACACTGCTGCTACCAGCTGCTGGATCAGGGGTTCACTTAGTTTTTCACTCACTGCTGCTACCAGCTGCTGGATCAGGGGTTCACTTGGTTTTTCACTCACTGCTGCTACCAGCTGCTGGATCAGGGGTTCACTTAGTTTTTCACTCACTGCTGCTACCAGCTGCTGGATCAGGGGTTCACTTAGTTTTTCACTCACTGCTGCTACCAGCTGCTTGATCAGGGGTTCACTTAGTTTCTCACTCACTGCTGCTACCAGCTGCTGGATCAGGGGTTCACTTAGTTTCTTTCTCACTGCTGCTACCAGCTGCTGGATCAGGGGTTCACTTAGGTTCTCACACACTGCTGCTACCAGCTGCTGGATCAGGGGTTCACTTAGTTTCTCACACACTGCTGCTACCAGCTGCTGGATCAGGGGTTCACTTAGTTTTTCACTCACTGCTGCTACCAGCTGCTGGATCAGGGGTTCACTTAGTTTCTCACTCACTGCTGCTACCAGCTGCTGTATCAGGGGTTCACTTAGTTTCTCACTGCTGCTACCAGCTGCTGGATCAGGGGTTCACTTAGTTTCTCACTGCTGCTACCAGCTGCTGGATCAGGGGTTCACTTAGTTTCTCACACACTGCTGCTACCAGCTGCTGGATCAGGGGTTCACTTAGTTTCTCACACACTGCTGCTACCAGCTGCTGGATCAGGGGTTCACTTAGTTTCTCACTCACTGCTGCTACCAGCTGCGGGATCAGGGGTTCACTTAGTTTCTCACTCACTGCTGCTACCAGCTGCTGGATCAGGGGTTCACTTAGTTTCTCACACACTGCTGCTACCAGCTGCTGGATCAGGGGTTCACTTAGTTTCTCACACACTGCTGCTACCAGCTGCTGCATCAGGGGTTCACTTAGTTTCTCACACACTGCTGCTACCAGCTGCTGGATCAGGGGTTCACTTAGTTTCTCACACCCTGCTGCTACCAGCTGCTGGATCAGGGGTTCACTTAGTTTCTCACACCCTGCTGCTACCAGCTCCTGGATCAGGGGTTCACTTAGTTTCTCACACCCTGCTGCTACCAGCTGGTGGATCAGGGGTTCACTTAGTTTCTCACTCACTGCTGCTACCAGCTGCTGGATCAGAGGTTCACTTAGTTTCTTTCTCACTGCTGCTACCAGCTGCTGGATCAGGGGTTCACTTAGTTTCTCACACACTGCTGCTACCAGCTGCTGGATCAGGGGTTCACTTAGTTTCTCACTCACTGCTGCTACCACTGCTGGATCAGGGGTTCACTTAGTTTCTTACTCACTGCTGCTACCAGCTGCTGGATCAGGGGTTCACTTAGTTTCTCACACACTGCTGCTACCAGCTGCTGGATCAGGGGTTCACTTAGTTTCTCACTGCTGCTACCAGCTGCTGGATCAAGGGTTCACTTAGTTTCTCACACACTGCTGCTACCAGCTGCTGGTTCAGGGGTTCACTTAGTTTCTCACACACTGCTGCTACCAGCTGCTGGATCAGGGGTTCACTTAGTTTAACACATACTGCTGCTACCAGCTGCTGGATCAGGGGTTCACTTAGTTTCTCACACACTGCTGCTACCAGCTGCTGGATCAGGGGTTCACTTAGTTTCTCACTCACTGCTGCTACCAGCTGCTGGATCAGGGGTTCACTTAGTTTTTCACTCACTGCTGCTACCAGCTGCTGGATCAGGGGTTCACTTAGTTTCTCACTCACTGCTGCTACCAGCTGCTGGATCAGGGGTTCACTTAGTTTCTCACTCACTGCTGCTACCAGCTGCTGGATCAGGGGTTCACTTAGTTTCTCACACACTGCTGCTACCAGCTGCTGGATGAGAGGTTCACTTAGTTTCTCACTGCTGATACCAGCTGCTGGATCAGGGGTTCACTTAGTTTCTCACACACTGCTGCTACCAGCTGCTGGATCAGGGGTTCACTTAGTTTCTCACTCACTGCTGCTACCAGCTGCTGGATCAGGGGTTCACTTAGTTTCTCACTCACTGCTGCTACCAGCTGCTGGATCAGGGGTTCACTTAGTTTCTCACTCACTGCTGCTACCAGCTGCTGGATCAGGGATTCACTTAGTTTCTCACACACTGCTGCTACCAGCTGCTGGATCAGGGGTTCACTTAGTTTCTCACACACTGCTGCTACCAGCTGCTGGATCAGGGGTTCACTTAGTTTCTCACACACTGCTGCTACCAGCTGCTGGATCAGGGGTTCACTTAGTTTCTCACACACTGCTGCTACCAGCTGCTGGATCAGGGGTTCACTTAGTTTCTCACACACTGCTGCTACCAGCTGCTGGATCAGGGGTTCACTTAGTTTCTCACTGCTGCTACCAGCTGGTGGATCAGGGGTTCACTTAGTTTCTCACTGCTGCTACCAGCTGGTGGATCAGGGGTTCACTTAGTTTCTCACTCACTGCTGCTACCAGCTGGTGGATCAGGGGTTCACTTAGTTTCTCACTGCTGCTACCAGCTGGTGGATCAGGGGTTCACTTAGTTTCTCACTCACTGCTGCTACCAAATGCTGGATCAGGGGTTCACTTAGTTTCTCACTCACTGCTGCTACCAGCTGCTGGATCAGGGGTTCACTTAGTTTCTCACACACTGCTGCTACCAGCTGCTGGATCAGGGGTTCACTTAGTTTCTCACACCCTGCTGCTACCAGCTGCTGGATCAGGGGTTCACTTAGTTTCTCACACCCTGCTGCTACCAGCTGCTGGATCAGGGGTTCACTTAGTTTCTCACACCCTGCTGCTACCAGCTGCTGGATCAAGGGTTCACTTAGTTTCACACTCACTGCTGCTACCAGTTGCTGGATCAGGGGTTCACTTAGTTTCTCACTGCTGCTACCAGCTGCTGGATCAGGGGTTCACTTAGTTTCTCACACACTGCTGCTACCAGCTGCTGGATCAGGGGTTCACTTAGTTTCTCTCACACTGCTGCTACCAGCTGCTGGATCAGGGGTTCACTTAGTTTCTCTCACACTGCTGCTACCAGCTGCTGGATCAGGGGTTCACTTAGTTTCTCTCACACTGCTGCTACCAGCTGCTGGATCAAGGGTTCACTTAGTTTCTCACACACTGCTGCTACCAGCTGCTGGATCAGGGGTTCACTTAGTTTCTCAATGCTGCTACCAGCTGCTGGATCAGGGGTTCACTTAGTTTCTCACTCACTGCTGCTACCAGCTGCTGGATCAGGGGTTCACTTAGTTTCTCACACACTGCTGCTACCAGCTGCTGGATCAGGGGTTCACTTAGTTTCTCACACACTGCTGCTACCAGCTGCTGGATCAGGGGTTCACTTAGTTTCTCACTGCTGCTACCAGCTGCTGGATCAGGGGTTCACTTAGTTTCTCACACACTGCTGCTACCAGCTGCTGGATTAGGGGTTCACTTAGTTTCTCACACACTGCTGCTACCAGCTGCTGGATCAGGGGTTCACTTAGTTTCTCACACACTGCTGCTACCAGCTGCTGGATCAGGGGTTCACTTAGTTTCTCACTCACTGCTGCTACCAGCTGCTGGATCAGGGGTTCACTTAGTTTCTCACTCACTGCTGCTACCAGCTGCGGGATCAGGGGTTCACTTAGTTTCTCACTCACTGCTGCTACCAGCTGCTGGATCAGGGGTTCACTTAGTTTCTCACTCACTGCTGCTACCAGCTGCTGGATCAGGGGTTCACTTAGTTTCTCACACACTGCTGCTACCAGCTGCTGCATCAGGGGTTCACTTAGTTTCCTATACACTGCTGCTACCAGCTGCTGGATCAGGGGTTCACTTAGTTTCTCACACCCTGCTGCTACCAGCTGCTGGATCAGGGGTTCACTTAGTTTCTCACACCCTGCTGCTACCAGCTCCTGGATCAGGGGTTCACTTAGTTTCTCACACACTGCTGCTACCAGCTGGTGGATCAGGGGTTCACTTAGTTTCTCACACACTGCTGCTACCAGCTGCTGGATCAGGGGTTCACTTAGTTTCTCACACCCTGCTGCTACCAACTGCTGGATCAGGGGTTCACTTAGTTTCTCACTGCTGCTACCAGCTGGTGGATCAGGGGTTCACTTAGTTTCTCACACACTGCTGCTACCAGCTGCTGGATCAGGGGTTCACTTAGTTTCTCACACACTGCTGCTACCAGCTGCTGGATCAGGGGTTCACTTAGTTTCTCACACACTGCTGCTACCAGCTGCTGGATCAGTGGTTCACTTGTTTATTCACTCACTGCTGCTACCAGCTGCTGGATCAGGGGTTCACTTAGTTTTTCACTCACTGCTGCTACCAGCTGCTTGATCAGGGGTTCACTTAGTTTCTCACTCACTGCTGCTACCAGCTGCGGGATCAGGGGTTCACTTAGTTTCTCACTCACTGCTGCTACCAGCTGCTGGATCAGGGGTTCACTTAGTTTCTCACACAATGCTGCTACCAGCTGCTGGATCAGGGGTTCACTTAGTTTCTCACACACTGCTGCTACCAGCTGCTGCATCAGGGGTTCACTTAGTTTCTCATACACTGCTGCTACCAGCTGCTGGATCAGGGGTTCACTTAGTTTCTCACACCCTGCTGCTACCAGCTGCTGGATCAGGGGTTCACTTAGTTTCTCACACCCTGCTGCTACCAGCTCCTGGATCAGGGGTTCACTTAGTTTCTCACACCCTGCTGCTACCAGCTGGTGGATCAGGGGTTCACTTAGTTTCTCACACACTGCTGCTACCAGCTGCTGGATCAGGGGTTCACTTAGTTTCTCACACCCTGCTGCTACCAGCTGCTGGATCAGGGGTTCACTTAGTTTCTCACTGCTGCTACCAGCTGGTGGATCAGGGGTTCACTTAGTTTCTCACACACTGCTGCTACCAGCTGCTGGATCAGGGGTTCACTTAGTTTCTCACACACTGCTGCTACCAGCTGCTGGATCAGGGGTTCACTTAGTTTCTCACACACTGCTGCTACCAGCTGCTGGATCAGTGGTTCACTTATTTATTCACTCACTGCTGCTACCAGCTGCTGGATCAGGAGTTCACTTAGTTTTTCACTCACTGCTGCTACCAGCTGCTTGATCAGGGGTTCACTTAGTTTCTCACTCACTGCTGCTACCAGCTGCTGGATCAGGGGTTCACTTAGTTTCTTTCTCACTGCTGCTACCAGCTGCTGGATCAGGGGTTCACTTAGTTTCTCACACACTGCTGCTACCAGCTGCTGGATCAGGGGTTCACTTAGTTTCTCACTCACTGCTGCTACCAGCTGCTGGATCAGGGGTTCACTTAGTTTCTTACTCACTGCTGCTACCAGCTGCTGGATCAGGGGTTCACTTAGTTTCTCACACACTGCTGCTACCAGCTGCTGGATCAGGGGTTCACTTAGTTTCTCACTGCTGCTACCAGCTGCTGGATCAGGGGTTCACTTAGTTTCTCACACACTGCTGCTACCAGCTGCTGGATCAGGGGTTCACTTAGTTTCTCACACACTGCTGCTACCAGCTGCTGGATCAGGGGTTCACTTAGTTTAACTTATACTGCTGCTACCAGCTGCTGGATCAGGGGTTCACTTAGTTTCTCACACACTGCTGCTACCAGCTGCTGGATCAGGGGTTCACTTAGTTTCTCACTCACTGCTGCTACCAGCTGCTGGATCAGGGGTTCACTTAGTTTTTCACTCACTGCTGCTACCAGCTGCTGGATCAGGGGTTCACTTAGTTTCTCACTCACTGCTGCTACCAGCTGCTGGATCAGGGGTTCACTTAGTTTCTCACTCACTGCTGCTACCAGCTGCTGGATCAGGGGTTCACTTAGTTTCTCACACACTGCTGCTACCAGCTGCTGGATCAGAGGTTCACTTAGTTTCTCACTCACTGCTGCTACCAGCTGCTGGATCAGGGGTTCACTTAGTTTCTCACTGCTGCTACCAGCTGCTGGATCAGGGGTTCACTTAGTTTGTCACTGCTGCTACCAGCTGCTGGATCAGGGGTTCACTTAGTTTCTCACACACTGCTGCTACCAGCTGCTGGATTAGGGGTTCACTTAGTTTCTCACACACTGCTGCTACCAGCTGCTGGATCAGGGGTTCACTTAGTTTCTCACACACTGCTGCTACCAGCTGCTGGATCAGGGGTTCACTTAGTTTCTCACTCACTGCTGCTACCAGCTGCTGGATCAGGGGTTCACTTAGTTTCTCACTCACTGCTGCTACCAGCTGCGGGATCAGGGGTTCACTTAGTTTCTCACTCACTGCTGCTACCAGCTGCTGGATCAGGGGTTCACTTAGTTTCTCACACACTGCTGCTACCAGCTGCTGGATCAGGGGTTCACTTAGTTTCTCACACCCTGCTGCTACCAGCTCCTGGATCAGGGGTTCACTTAGTTTCTCACACCCTGCTGCTACCAGCTGGTGGATCAGGGGTTCACTTAGTTTCTCACACACTGCTGCTACCAGCTGCTGGATCAGGGGTTCACTTAGTTTCTCACACCCTGCTGCTACCAGCTGCTGGATCAGGGGTTCACTTAGTTTCTCACTGCTGCTACCAGCTGGTGGATCAGGGGTTCACTTAGTTTCTCACACACTGCTGCTACCAGCTGCTGGATCAGGGGTTCACTTAGTTTCTCACACACTGCTGCTACCAGCTGCTGGATCAGGGGTTCACTTAGTTTCTCACACACTGCTGCTACCAGCTGCTGGATCAGGGGTTCACTTAGTTTCTCACTCACTGCTGCTACCAGCTGCTGGATCAGGGGTTCACTTAGTTTTTCACTCACTGCTGCTACCAGCTGCTGGATCAGGGGTTCACTTAGTTTCTCACTCACTGCTGCTACCAGCTGCTGGATCAGGGGTTCACTTAGTTTCTCACTCACTGCTGCTACCAGCTGCTGGATCAGGGGTTCACTTAGTTTCTCACACACTGCTGCTACCAGCTGCTGGATCAGAGGTTCACTTAGTTTCTCACTCACTGCTGCTACCAGCTGCTGGATCAGGGGTTCACTTAGTTTCTCACTGCTGCTACCAGCTGCTGGATCAGGGGTTCACTTAGTTTGTCACTGCTGCTACCAGCTGCTGGATCAGGGGTTCACTTAGTTTCTCACACACTGCTGCTACCAGCTGCTGGATTAGGGGTTCACTTAGTTTCTCACACACTGCTGCTACCAGCTGCTGGATCAGGGGTTCACTTAGTTTCTCACACACTGCTGCTACCAGCTGCTGGATCAGGGGTTCACTTAGTTTCTCACTCACTGCTGCTACCAGCTGCTGGATCAGGGGTTCACTTAGTTTCTCACTCACTGCTGCTACCAGCTGCGGGATCAGGGGTTCACTTAGTTTCTCACTCACTGCTGCTACCAGCTGCTGGATCAGGGGTTCACTTAGTTTCTCACACACTGCTGCTACCAGCTGCTGGATCAGGGGTTCACTTAGTTTCTCACACCCTGCTGCTACCAGCTCCTGGATCAGGGGTTCACTTAGTTTCTCACACCCTGCTGCTACCAGCTGGTGGATCAGGGGTTCACTTAGTTTCTCACACACTGCTGCTACCAGCTGCTGGATCAGGGGTTCACTTAGTTTCTCACACCCTGCTGCTACCAGCTGCTGGATCAGGGGTTCACTTAGTTTCTCACTGCTGCTACCAGCTGGTGGATCAGGGGTTCACTTAGTTTCTCACACACTGCTGCTACCAGCTGCTGGATCAGGGGTTCACTTAGTTTCTCACACACTGCTGCTACCAGCTGCTGGATCAGGGGTTCACTTAGTTTCTCACACACTGCTGCTACCAGCTGCTGGATCAGTGTTTCACTTATTTATTCACTCACTGCTGCTACCAGCTGCTGGATCAGGGGTTCACTTAGTTTTTCACTCACTGCTGCTACCAGCTGCTTGATCAGGGGTTCACTTAGTTTCTCACTCACTGCTGCTACCAGCTGCTGGATCAGGGGTTCACTTAGTTTCTCACACACTGCTGCTACCAGCTGCTGGATCAGGGGTTCACTTAGTTTCTCACTCACTGCTGCTACCAGCTGCTGGATCAGGGGTTCACTTAGTTTCTTACTCACTGCTGCTACCAGCTGCTGGATCAGGGGTTCACTTAGTTTCTCACACACTGCTGCTACCAGCTGCTGGATCAGGGGTTCACTTAGTTTCTCACTGCTGCTACCAGCTGCTGGATCAGGGGTTCACTTAGTTTCTCACACACTGCTGCTACCAGCTGCTGGATCAGGGGTTCACTTAGTTTAACACATACTGCTGCTACCAGCTGCTGGATCAGGGGTTCACTTAGTTTCTCACACACTGCTGCTACCAGCTGCTGGATCAGGGGTTCACTTAGTTTCTCACTCACTGCTGCTACCAGCTGCTGGATCAGGGGTTCACTTAGTTTTTCACTCACTGCTGCTACCAGCTGCTTGATCAGGGGTTCACTTAGTTTCTCACTCACTGCTGCTACCAGCTGCTGGATCAGGGGTTCACTTAGTTTCTCACTCACTGCTGCTACCAGCTGCTGGATCAGGGGTTCACTTAGTTTCTCACACACTGCTGCTACCAGCTGCTGGATCAGAGGTTCACTTAGTTTCTCACTCACTGCTGCTACCAGCTGCTGGATCAGGGGTTCACTTAGTTTCTCACTGCTGCTACCAGCTGCTGGATCAGGGGTTCACTTAGTTTGTCACTGCTGCTACCAGCTGCTGGATCAGGGGTTCACTTAGTTTCTCACACACTGCTGCTACCAGCTGCTGGATCAGGGGTTCACTTAGTTTCTCAATCACTGCTGCTACCAGCTGCTGGATCAGGGGTTCACTTAGTTTCTCACTCACTGCTGCTACCAGCTGCTGGATCAGGGGTTCACTTAGTTTCTCACTCACTGCTGCTACCAGCTGCTGGATCAGGGGTTCACTTAGTTTCTCACACACTGCTGCTACCAGCTGCTGGATCAGGGGTTCACTTAGTTTTTCACTCACTGCTGCTACCAGCTGCTGGATCAGGGGTTCACTTAGTTTCTCACTCACTGCTGCTACCAGCTGCTGGATCAGGGGTTCACTTAGTTTAACACATACTGCTGCTACCAGCTGCTGGATCAGGGGTTCACTTAGTTTCTCACACACTGCTGCTACCAGCTGCTGGATCAGGGGTTCACTTAGTTTTTCACTCACTGCTGCTACCAGCTGCTGGATCAGGGGTTCACTTAGTTTCTCACTCACTGCTGCTACCAGCTGCGGGATCAGGGGTTCACTTAGTTTCTCACTCACTGCTGCTACCAGCTGCTGGATCAGGGGTTCACTTAGTTTCTCACACACTGCTGCTACCAGCTGCTGGATCAGGGGTTCACTTAGTTTCTCACACACTGCTGCTACCAGCTGCTGCATCAGGGGTTCACTTAGTTTCTCACACCCTGCTGCTACCAGCTGCTGGATCAGGGGTTCACTTAGTTTCTCACACCCTGCTGCTACCAGCTGGTGGATCAGGGGTTCACTTAGTTTCTCACACCCTGCTGCTACCAGCTCCTGGATCAGGGGTTCACTTAGTTTCTCACACCCTGCTGCTACCAGCTGCTGGATCAGGGGTTCACTTAGTTTCTCACACCCTGCTGCTACCAGCTCCTGGATCAGGGGTTCACTTAGTTTCTCACACCCTGCTGCTACCAGCTGGTGGATCAGGGGTTCACTTAGTTTCTCGCACCCTGCTGCTACCAGCTGCTGGATCAGGGGTTCACTTAGTTTCTCACACACTGCTGCTACCAGCTGCTGGATCAGGGGTTCACTTAGTTTCTCACTGCTGCTACCAGCTGGTGGATCAGGGGTTCACTTAGTTTCTCACACACTGCTGCTACCAGCTGCTGGATCAGGGGTTCACTTAGTTTCTCACTCACTGCTGCTACCAGCTGCTGGATCAGGGGTTCACTTAGTTTCTCACTCACTGCTGCTACCAGCTGCTGGATCAGGGGTTCACTTAGTTTTTCACTCACTGCTGCTACCAGCTGCTTGATCAGGGGTTCACTTAGTTTCTCACTCACTGCTGCTACCAGCTGCTGGATCAGGGGTTCACTTAGTTTCCTTCTCACTGCTGATACCAGCTGCTGGATCAGGGGTTCACTTAGTTTCTCACACACTGCTGCTACCAGCTGCTGGATCAGGGGTTCACTTAGTTTCTCACTCACTGCTGCTACCAGCTGCTGGATCAGGGGTTCACTTAGTTTCTTACTCACTGCTGCTATTAGCTGCTGGATCAGGGGTTCACTTAGTTTCTCACACACTGCTGCTACCAGCTGCTGGATCAGGGGTTCACTTAGTTTCTCACTCACTGCTGCTACCAGCTGCTGGATCAGGGGTTCACTTAGTTTCTCACACACTGCTGCTACCAGCTGCTGGATCAGGGGTTCACTTAGTTTCTCACACACTGCTGCTACCAGCTGCTGGATCAGGGGTTCACTTAGTTTAACACATACTGCTGCTACCAGCTGCTGGATCAGGGGTTCACTTAGTTTCTCACACACTGCTGCTACCAGCTGCTGGATCAGGGGTTCACTTAGTTTCTCACTCACTGCTGCTACCAGCTGCTGGATCAGGGGTTCACTTAGTTTTTCACTCAATGCTGCTACCAGCTGCTGGATCAGGGGTTCACTTAGTTTCTCACTCACTGCTGCTACCAGCTGCTGGATCAGGGGTTCACTTAGTTTCTCACTCACTGCTGCTACCAGCTGCTGGATCAGGGGTTCACTTAGTTTCTCACACACTGCTGCTACCAGCTGCTGGATCAGAGGTTCACTTAGTTTCTCACTCACTGCTGCTACCAGCTGCTGGATCAGGGGTTCACTTAGTTTCTCACTGCTGCTACCAGCTGCTGGATCAGGGGTTCACTTAGTTTCTCACTCACTGCTGCTACCAGCTGCTGGATCAGGGGTTCACTTAGTTTCTCACACACTGCTGCTACCAGCTGCTGGATCAGGGGTTCACTTAGTTTCTCACACACTGCTGCTACCAGCTGCTGGATCAGGGGTTCACTTAGTTTCTCACACACTGCTGCTACCAGCTGCTGGATCAGGGGTTCACTTAGTTTCTCACACACTGCTGCTACCAGCTGCTGGATCAGGGGTTCACTTAGTTTCTCACACCCTGCTGCTACCAGCTGCTGGATCAGGGGTTCACTTAGTTTCTCACACCCTGCTGCTACCAGCTCCTGGATCAGGGGTTCACTTAGTTTCTAACACCCTGCTGCTACCAGCTGCTGGATCAGGGGTTCACTTAGTTTCTCACTGCTGCTACCAGCTGGTGGATCAGGGGTTCACTTAGTTTCTCACACCCTGCTGCTACTATCTGCTGGATCAGGGGTTCACTTAGTTTCTCACTGCTGCTACCAGCTGGTGGATCAGGGGTTCACTTAGTTTCTCACTCACTGCTGCTACCAGCTATTGGATCAGGGGTTCACTTAGTTTCTCACACACTGTTGCTACCAGCTGCTGGATCAGGGGTTCACTTAGTTTCTCACACACTGCTGCTACCAGCTGCTGGATCAGGGGTTCACTTAGTTTCTCACACACTGCTGCTACCAGCTGCTGGATCAGGGGTTCACTTAGTTTCTCACACCCTGCTGCTACCAGCTGCTGGATCAGGGGTTCACTTAGTTTCTCACACCCTGCTGCTACCAGCTGCTGGATCAGGGGTTCACTTAGTTTCTCACTGCTGCTACCAGCTGGTGGATCAGGGGTTCACTTAGTTTCTCACACACTGCTGCTACCAGCTGCTGGATCAGGGGTTCACTTAGTTTCTCACACACTGCTGCTACCAGCTGCTGGATCAGGGGTTCACTTAGTTTCTCACTCACTGCTGCTACCAGCTGCTGGATCAGGGGTTCACTTAGTTTCTCACACACTGCTGCTACCAGCTGCTGGATCAGAGGTTCACTTAGTTTCTCACTCACTGCTGCTACCAGCTGCTGGATCAGGGGTTCACTTAGTTTCTCACTGCTGCTACCAGCTGCTGGATCAGGGGTTCACTTATTTTCTCACTCACTGCTGCTACCAGCTGCTGGATCAGGGGTTCACTTAGTTTCTCACTCACTGCTGCTACCAGCTGCTGGATCAGGGGTTCACTTAGTTTCTCACACCCTGCTGCTACCAGCTGCTGGATCAGGGGTTCACTTAGTTTCTCACTGCTGCTACCAGCTGGTGGATCAGGGGTTCACTTAGTTTCTCACACACTGCTGCTACCAGCTGCTGGATCAGGGGTTCACTTAGTTTCTCACACACTGCTGCTACCAGCTGCTGGATCAGGGGTTCACTTAGTTTCTCACTCACTGCTGCTACCAGCTGCTGGATCAGGGGTTCACTTAGTTTTTCACTCACTGCTGCTACCAGCTGCTTGATCAGGGGTTCACTTAGTTTCTCACTCACTGCTGCTACCAGCTGCTGGATCAGGGGTTCACTTAGTTTCTTTCTCACTGCTGATACCAGCTGCTGGATCAGGGGTTCACTTAGTTTCTCACACACTGCTGCTACCAGCTGCTGGATCAGGGGTTCACTTAGTTTCTCACTCACTGCTGCTACCAGCTGCTGGATCAGGGGTTCACTTAGTTTCTTACTCACTGCTGCTATTAGCTGCTGGATCAGGGGTTCACTTAGTTTCTCACACACTGCTGCTACCAGCTGCTGGATCAGGGGTTCACTTAGTTTCTCACTCACTGCTGCTACCAGCTGCTGGATCAGGGGTTCACTTAGTTTCTCACACACTGCTGCTACCAGCTGCTGGATCAGGGGTTCACTTAGTTTCTCACACACTGCTGCTACCAGCTGCTGGATCAGGGGTTCACTTAGTTTAACACATACTGCTGCTACCAGCTGCTGGATCAGGGGTTCACTTAGTTTCTCACACACTGCTGCTACCAGCTGCTGGATCAGGGGTTCACTTAGTTTCTCACTCACTGCTGCTACCAGCTGCTGGATCAGGGGTTCACTTAGTTTTTCACTCAATGCTGCTACCAGCTGCTGGATCAGGGGTTCACTTAGTTTCTCACTCACTGCTGCTACCAGCTGCTGGATCAGGGGTTCACTTAGTTTCTCACTCACTGCTGCTACCAGCTGCTGGATCAGGGGTTCACTTAGTTTCTCACACACTGCTGCTACCAGCTGCTGGATCAGAGGTTCACTTAGTTTCTCACTCACTGCTGCTACCAGCTGCTGGATCAGGGGTTCACTTAGTTTCTCACTGCTGCTACCAGCTGCTGGATCAGGGGTTCACTTAGTTTCTCACTCACTGCTGCTACCAGCTGCTGGATCAGGGGTTCACTTAGTTTCTCACACACTGCTGCTACCAGCTGCTGGATCAGGGGTTCACTTAGTTTCTCACACACTGCTGCTACCAGCTGCTGGATCAGGGGTTCACTTAGTTTCTCACACACTGCTGCTACCAGCTGCTGGATCAGGGGTTCACTTAGTTTCTCACACACTGCTGCTACCAGCTGCTGGATCAGGGGTTCACTTAGTTTCTCACACCCTGCTGCTACCAGCTGCTGGATCAGGGGTTCACTTAGTTTCTCACACCCTGCTGCTACCAGCTCCTGGATCAGGGGTTCACTTAGTTTCTCACACCCTGCTGCTACCAGCTGCTGGATCAGGGGTTCACTTAGTTTCTCACTGCTGCTACCAGCTGGTGGATCAGGGGTTCACTTAGTTTCTCACACCCTGCTGCTACTATCTGCTGGATCAGGGGTTCACTTAGTTTCTCACTGCTGCTACCAGCTGGTGGATCAGGGGTTCACTTAGTTTCTCACTCACTGCTGCTACCAGCTATTGGATCAGGGGTTCACTTAGTTTCTCACACACTGTTGCTACCAGCTGCTGGATCAGGGGTTCACTTAGTTTCTCACACACTGCTGCTACCAGCTGCTGGATCAGGGGTTCACTTAGTTTCTCACACACTGCTGCTACCAGCTGCTGGATCAGGGGTTCACTTAGTTTCTCACACCCTGCTGCTACCAGCTGCTGGATCAGGGGTTCACTTAGTTTCTCACACCCTGCTGCTACCAGCTGCTGGATCAGGGGTTCACTTAGTTTCTCACTGCTGCTACCAGCTGGTGGATCAGGGGTTCACTTAGTTTCTCACACACTGCTGCTACCAGCTGCTGGATCAGGGGTTCACTTAGTTTCTCACACACTGCTGCTACCAGCTGCTGGATCAGGGGTTCACTTAGTTTCTCACTCACTGCTGCTACCAGCTGCTGGATCAGGGGTTCACTTAGTTTCTCACACACTGCTGCTACCAGCTGCTGGATCAGAGGTTCACTTAGTTTCTCACTCACTGCTGCTACCAGCTGCTGGATCAGGGGTTCACTTAGTTTCTCACTGCTGCTACCAGCTGCTGGATCAGGGGTTCACTTAGTTTCTCACTCACTGCTGCTACCAGCTGCTGGATCAGGGGTTCACTTAGTTTCTCACTCACTGCTGCTACCAGCTGCTGGATCAGGGGTTCACTTAGTTTCTCACACCCTGCTGCTACCAGCTGCTGGATCAGGGGTTCACTTAGTTTCTCACTGCTGCTACCAGCTGGTGGATCAGGGGTTCACTTAGTTTCTCACACACTGCTGCTACCAGCTGCTGGATCAGGGGTTCACTTAGTTTCTCACACACTGCTGCTACCAGCTGCTGGATCAGGGGTTCACTTAGTTTCTCACTCACTGCTGCTACCAGCTGCTGGATCAGGGGTTCACTTAGTTTTTCACTCACTGCTGCTACCAGCTGCTTGATCAGGGGTTCACTTAGTTTCTCACTCACTGCTGCTACCAGCTGCTGGATCAGGGGTTCACTTAGTTTCTTTCTCACTGCTGATACCAGCTGCTGGATCAGGGGTTCACTTAGTTTCTCACACACTGCTGCTACCAGCTGCTGGATCAGGGGTTCACTTAGTTTCTCACTCACTGCTGCTACCAGCTGCTGGATCAGGGGTTCACTTAGTTTCTTACTCACTGCTGCTATTAGCTGCTGGATCAGGGGTTCACTTAGTTTCTCACACACTGCTGCTACCAGCTGCTGGATCAGGGGTTCACTTAGTTTCTCACTCACTGCTGCTACCAGCTGCTGGATCAGGGGTTCACTTAGTTTCTCACACACTGCTGCTACCAGCTGCTGGATCAGGGGTTCACTTAGTTTAACACATACTGCTGCTACCAGCTGCTGGATCAGGGGTTCACTTAGTTTCTCACACACTGCTGCTACCAGCTGCTGGATCAGGGGTTCACTTAGTTTCTCACTCACTGCTGCTACCAGCTGCTGGATCAGGGGTTCACTTAGTTTTTCACTCACTGCTGCTACCAGCTGCTGGATCAGGGGTTCACTTAGTTTCTCACTCACTGCTGCTACCAGCTGCTGGATCAGGGGTTCACTTAGTTTCTCACTCACTGCTGCTACCAGCTGCTGGATCAGGGGTTCACTTAGTTTCTCACACACTGCTGCTACCAGCTGCTGGATCAGAGGTTCACTTAGTTTCTCACTCACTGCTGCTACCAGCTGCTGGATCAGGGGTTCACTTAGTTTCTCACTGCTGCTACCAGCTGCTGGATCAGGGGTTCACTTAGTTTGTCACTGCTGCTACCAGCTGCTGGATCAGGGGTTCACTTAGTTTCTCACACACTGCTGCTACCAGCTGCTGGATCAGGGGTTCACTTAGTTTCTCACACACTGCTGCTACCAGCTGCTGGATCAGGGGTTCACTTAGTTTCTCACACACTGCTGCTACCAGCTGCTGGATCAGGGGTTCACTTAGTTTCTCACACACTGCTGCTACCAGCTGCTGGATCAGGGGTTCACTTAGTTTCTCACACACTGCTGCTACCAGCTGCTGGATCAGGGGTTCACTTAGTTTCTCACACACTGCTGCTACCAGCTGCTGGATCAGGGGTTCACTTAGTTTCTCACACCCTGCTGCTACCAGCTGCTGGATCAGGGGTTCACTTAGTTTCTCACACCCTGCTGCTACCAGCTGCTGGATCAGGGGTTCACTTAGTTTCTCACTGCTGCTACCAGCTGGTGGATCAGGGGTTTACTTAGTTTCTCACACCCTGCTGCTACTATCTGCTGGATCAGGGGTTCACTTAGTTTCTCACTGCTGCTACCAGCTGGTGGATCAGGGGTTCACTTAGTTTCTCACTCACTGCTGCTACCAGCTATTGGATCAGGGGTTCACTTAGTTTCTCACACACTGCTGCTACCAGCTGCTGGATCAGGGGTTCACTTAGTTTCTCACACACTGCTGCTACCAGCTGCTGGATCAGGGGTTCACTTAGTTTCTCACACACTGCTGCTACCAGCTGCTGGATCAGGGGTTCACTTAGTTTCTCACACCCTGCTGCTACCAGCTGCTGGATCAGGGGTTCACTTAGTTTCTCACTGCTGCTACCAGCTGGTGGATCAGGGGTTCACTTAGTTTCTCACACACTGCTGCTACCAGCTGCTGGATCAGGGGTTCACTTAGTTTCTCACACACTGCTGCTACCAGCTGCTGGATCAGGGGTTCACTTAGTTTCTCACTCACAAATCTAACAAATTGGTGCCGTGACACGAGGTTTGAAGGCTAAAGGACCACCGTTCCGTGCGACCCGACCCCGTCCGAGGGAGGACGCCTCGAGGTGATTGGAGAGACAGCTTTTTTCAGACAATCAGGCGCCAAGAAAAAAGGTGAGCAGAACACCAATTAAGGACTATTTGTGTAATTTCTGCATATTGAATAACCTAGATGAAGTTGTCTGAATGAAGTTGTCCTCTGGTCATGATAATTCGAGTGTTAATGTACTGTCTGTCTATTTGCATTGAATGGTGACACGTCCAGTATAAAAACACATACACACAGGGAAAGTCAATAAGTGTCCTGTCAAGTCAATTCGGAAATTAAGACAAGTTAAATTCATTTTATAAATGAATATCCCAGTTGTGGAGCTTGTCTTCAAAAATGTTTTGTCCGTGCACTGTTTGTAAGTGATACGAAGTAGTTTATAAAAGCCCATCTTGAATGGGTCAACTAATTGGGATTCCGAACCGGAAAGTCTCTCCTCTGACGAGGGTTAGAACGTGGGATTGAGAATTCCGCGGGTCGAAGAAGTCTGTAAAACCGAAATATAGTCGGGTTGACAAGAGTCAATTTATACTTGAAGGACACAGGGTCAGATTTTTAATTTTCATGCAACTGTGGGTTGGGGTTCGCCGCTCGAAGATATATGACTGCGCCAGCAGATCTCGAGTGGTTCCTGTTCAATATTGGGGTTGGCATAGACAAAAAGGGGGTAAAACGAGTGACTGCGCGTGCTTATGCGGGTCGCTTTGTTTGGGGAAATCAGTATTTTTATGGTGTGACCCAAAGTTTTGGAATAAACAAATGCTTTGATAAGTTGGGTAACCGAGAGGTGGAGCGCACAGAACACACCGTTCTGCGTAGAAGTTTCTTCACTACTTTCAGCATTTGGGCAATTACGTCTTCCATATACTTTGGGTGACACGTGTATAACTTTTGAAGATGTCACAAAAATTGATTGACGACTGGAAAAAATGCAAATCCGGCTCGCTGGGGTCGGTGCTGGTTGACACGTTGGAAAGATGGAAGAAAAAGGTGTCGATGAGTGAGGAAAAACGAGCAACGGATAGGTTTGTGGATTGGACCACAGAGATGCAGTCTAGGGGGATGTTTGGGTCGGTTGCAGAGGTGCCGCCTAAGCTTTTAATGTTGGCAGTTTTTGCAAAGCAAGCGAAAATCAGTAAGGAACAGGCAGATCAGCAATTTCAGGCAGCGGGAATAATGCAGAGACGCACAGCAGAGAGAGAATTAACAAGAGCCTCAAGTTTTCTCGCAGATTGTGAATGTTTTTTCGGGGAATTACAATTTTCAATTCAAACACGGTCCACTGCACTGGTAGTACAAAGTAACACAGGAAAACAATCTTCTCCAGTGAGCCATGATAATGAGAAGCATAAGACACCTCAGAGCACAGATCCGACTGAGGAGCTCAGGAGCGACTCGCTTCTGCATTCTCCTCCCCCTTATGCTGAAGCTGGCATGCTATTGGATGCCACGCAAAATCAGATGCCTCAAACAACGCCCACAGCTGCAGGCGGTCTGTGTGACGGTACTGTAAGGAGCAAAATAGTAGTAATTCAAAATGGCTTACTGCAAACTGCACCCTTTCCAGGGGACTCGGACAGCCAAGCCCAAGCAGAAGAGTACCTAAATGTAACAGCGCAAAACAGTACACATTTAACCACCAGTACTATATTGGAAGCACCCGCCTCCAGAGATTCAGATGACACATTCGGATCACTGGATACGCGATCGTACGCAACACCATCGGTAACAAATGTTGATCCATTAGTGCATGACTTAACAGCTTTGCTGCACAGACAAACACTTGGTGAGGGAATAAATCAAATTAACCAATCAGAAAATTACGATCTCCCCCGCCCTCAAAATAATGGTAATATTCATGCATGCGCTGACATCCATCAGTTTAGGGAAGCGGTGGAAGCATCACTTTTTCCCTCTGGACAAAATATGTTGAGAAAACTGGTTGGATTAACAAACTTAACGTATGACTTGTGGGCGGCCCATGTCACCCAATATATTGATAATGAAATCGAAGAACGGGAACAAGAAAAAGCAGAATTAATTTCCCTGCAGACACAAGTGACAAAATTACAGCTTAAACACATGAGGAACAAAGTGAATCAAAACAAGGCTAAAATTAAACAGATGTCTCAGCAGACTCTTCCTCGTGCTGTACAACCACAATATCCAGCTTCTTCGTATGGGTCATACCCAGAACAGAACGGACCTCCGGTTAGAACTAATAGAAGAGGAAAACCCCGGCGACGCTTCAACAGTAGAAAAAATGACATGTGTTATCTCTGCAAACGATATGGCCATTGGGCCTCTGACTGTCGCGAGGTTCCCTACTCAGTGCAATCAGGAGATGGGACGCGACCATATAAGTGTAATAAATACCCCCACAGCGCTCCTGGGGCGGCAGTTGTTTCTCAACAGGCTCCCCAACAGGGCCCGCATCAGGATTCTGCGTATGATGCCCCAGGCTCCCGTCAAATGCCCCAATAGGGAGGCACAGAACTAACGACGGGTGACTCATTGTGTTGTAGTGACTTGTTTCTTGACCGGCTGAATATTGGTTGGTGGCCGAGCGTGTATGTGATCGACTCATTAGAGAGTTCTTCCACACTTTAGCACTCTGTCAACACCTGTTGCATGTTGGTGGGACTGTATTGCTTTTGATTGTTCATTTCTTCTTTCATCCTCTTGCCCGGTGAATCAAGACAAACGAGATAATAAGAATCAAGCCATGCATATTACAGAAACAATAGTATTGATATATGATATATTTGAACCCAAAGTTTGACAAAAGTTAATCATTTTTTTTCAGCATCAACACACTAATAAGAGAAAAGGAAAAAATTAACAGATTTGGAGGCTTGACCTGAGGCCTGAGGTTTCTAACTAAAGATCAGCTGTGCAGCAGCATTACAGGAATAATGAATAATAAATAATGAAAAGCCTCAAACGCTTTTTGAGCCATTATATACCCAATTTAATTTTATAGTTGTTCTCTTTGTCATAAATGCGCACACCCTAATACTGTCTTTTCTTTCTCTCATTCAGCCCTGAGAGTGAGAACAATCCAAACAGACTCTGGGTGATCATTGGCCTGAGTTTATAATGATATACTGCTTATAATATAGGTTTAATGTTGTATTAGAGCAAATAGTATTGATTCATCCATCTATTTAAAATGCATATGATTAGGAAAGACACCAAAGTATGTAGATAAACTGAAAACAGCTTTAAAATGAAAAAATCACAGAGATGAGATAAAAAACAATAAATCCAGGAAGAACAGTGTTTGAGACATTCATACAAATTGTTGCTGAAATAGGATTTAAGGGCTAAAGTCAAATACACAAGCAGAGTGTTTAGGAGATTTGTTCCTTTAATTAAAATACAATCTGAAAAAATGTTCTCCACCTGAAACAGGACTGAGAGCAGGCAGTCAGACCATGTGACACAGATTAAACAACCAGGATTCAGGATTGAATATCACGGTCAGACAGTCAGATGACAAACAATTTGATAACATATTAAAGTTATTGAGGTTTAGCCTTTATTCTTATTAGGAGATATTAACTTGACTTTAAAATTTTAGCTGCTCGGAATTTCCTCTGCCTCAGGTCACCAATTCAATAGTTATCACCAATATTTAGATTCAAACTAAACCATTTGACTATTTAACTAAATCATTTAACTAGTTAACTGCAGCAGATCTATGAAATAATTAATATGCTAACTTAACAAAAAAAGCAAATAGATTTAAATCCATTGGAAGAATACAGAAAGGACAGCTGCAGCAAAGACTGAGCCATAACAAGACAAGTCAAGGTTTGTTTTTAAGGCGCATTTAAAAACAGTGAGCACAGGGCAGCTTGGTGAGCCAAAACAAAATCTATACAGACACAGACTTAACTTTGGATGAAGCTATCCCTAGTATGCATTATATTATGCATTATTGAACCTACTATTTTATATGATATATAACATATGAATGTTTTCAGGTTGTCCCACATGAGGCCTGGACGGGGAGAAAATACCCTGTCCATAGCTTCTTTGGGACACTAGGAGATATTGTGTGAATGTGGAAAATTTGGGTTGCCAAGCGACAGCCATGGTGAGTGGGGGCTGAGGAGATCCCAAAGGGGGTGTTCCCAAAGGGGGCACTAACGGCTTGGGGGACAACGGCTACCTGAGGGGGGAGGAGAAGGACGCCAATAGGTGGCGTGATGGAAATTCAAACTGTGCTGAGTCAGTGCCTGTGGTTGAAAGAAAAAGGATATGAATGGGATGAATGAAATGTTCTGTAATTAGGTGTTTTGGGTCATCGGAAGACGTTCCATTAGAGATGACCAGAAAGTTTTAATCTAGTGCACTAAATCGATCAATCAATCAGACGTTATTTATATAGCACTTCTCAACCCAATAAAATATAGAACAAAGACCTTTCAGATCAAACGAAGCAGTGAAACCCAAGGCCACATACAGACACATGCACACTCACATATAAAGCCACGCACACACACACGCCACACGTACTGGAAACAGGGACCACAATGTGATCCTTAAAGAAAAATAAAGGATGAATTAGGATAAATAAAGAAATAAAATTAAACAAGGCTTTTAATATCTGTATGGAAACATGTTATGGTATCATGTGATGTTAGGAACAGCTCTGATGTCACACCGTTGGTACCACATGAGGGGTTTCTGATTCAATTAGAACCTGGAAAAAACTTAATGCTGATCCTGAACTATCTGTGTACGGCTCAGCATCACGAAACGGCCACAGGTAAAAATTAAACAACATTATTACTAACTAACAAGTAAGAATAAAGCAGATTATGCTGAAATTTTATTTTTAACGCTCTGACTTGAATTAAGAGAGGACAGACAATATTTATCCAAAACAACTTAATCAGTTAGACATGGAAAAGAAATGTCTGCTTTCTTGATGCTGTGCTGATACCAAAGTGAGATCTAACCACAAACATTTCTGTCCTACAGCAAACAACAACACAGGAGGAGAAACTGCAGTGGAGCAGTTCGGCAATTAATTAACAATTAATCATGGTTTACTAAAACTTCTCAAATTTTCCCAAAAATTCTGTGTGTGTTTATATCTTCTTTTGCATTAAGACTTCCCGGACCTGGAAGAGGAAGACATGGAATCAAACTCAGAATAAGAAGACCACTTTTTGTATACTTAGACCGCAATGAAAACAGGAGGTTTGCCTCATCAAACCCAGAAATGCAATATATGTTCGTCATCTGTTGTCCTAACCTGTGTTGTCTGGTGTTGAGTGTTGTTTGTGTGTTGTCATGATCCCAAAACTGTCTAAATGATTTTCCACGGCAGAATAAGTGGATAATACAGAAGTTCTCATGAA